>NC_092148.1:54407733-54605233 GCF_045791955.1 Oncorhynchus clarkii lewisi | reverse complement strand
AAACTCCCCAAATACAGGTGTGCCACGCTTGTAGTGTCATACCCAAGAAGACTCTTCTGTAATCGCTGCCAAAGGTGCTTCAACAAAGTACTGAGTGAGGGTATGAATACTTATGTAAATGTGATATTTCTTTTTTTATATATATAAACTAGCAAAAATGTATTTCTCTCAAATTCTGTGCACAAATTTGGTTACATCCCTGTTACTGAGTATTTCTTCTTTGCCAAGATAATCCATCTACCTGACAGGTGTGGCCTATCAAGAAGCTGATTAAACCACATGATCATTATACAGGTGCACCTTGTGCTGGGAACACTAAACGACCACTCTAAAATGTGCAGTTATGTTACACAACACAATGCCACATTGGCATGCTGACTGCAAGAATGTCTGACAGAGCTGTTGCCAGAGAATTCAATGTTCATTTCTTTACCATAAGCCTCCTCCAATGTTGTTTTAGAGAATTTGACAGTACACCCAACCGGCCTCACAGCCGCAGACCTCCACATCTGTTTGTTTTACCTGCGGGATCATCTGAGGAGGGAGGGGGGTGTGTGCTGAGGAGTATTGCTGTCTGTAATAAAGCCCTTTCATGGGAGAAAAAGACCCACCCATGGCTGCAACCCTGCCAAGTTATGTGAAATCCATAGATTAGGGCCGAATTAATTGATTTCCTTCTATGAACTGTAACTCATTAAAATCTTTAAATTGTTGCATGTTGCACTTATATTTTCGTTCAGTATATAAGGGCTAGGCCAGCGATGGACAACTCCAGTCATCTGGGGCCTGATTGGTGATACACTTTTTGCCCAAGCCCCAGCTAACACACCTCCAATAATCAACCTCATATTATGGTCTTCAGTTTAGAATGCAATTTGTTTAATCAGGTGTGTTAGCTAAATGAAAAGGGCATTTTCTGATATCGGTATACGATGCTCGCTATTGGTCTGTGTCTGTTTATTTCGTGTCAGGGACAACTGTAGCATTGTAGCTAAGCCGAACCCTAACCAATTTCCTAACTTTAACCTTATTCTCCCAACCTGCTATTTAAACAAATAATCTGTGTTGAGAAACCATCCGTCTCAAAACACCGGAACTGACCAATGCCAGGCACCAATGGGCGTTTCCTGATATAAAGGAACAACCACATTAAGAAACGCCCCGAATTACGGTCTGCAATTATACCCTATTGAGCTATAGGGCTTGGGGGAAAGTGTGACACCAATCAGGCTGCCCGAAGACTGCCGTTTCCCATCCCTTGGCTGATAATTTATCATCCTTGTAATGGAGATGTGATTATCACAAAAATAGGTTGTCATTGTTTTGTGATTAGTGCCTGTATCAGACCTCAGGATAAGACCCAGATGCAGACAGTTCGAAGTAACAAAAGTTTATTACAAAAACAGGGGGAAGGCAAACGACAGGTCAAGGGCAGGCAGCGGTCAGTAATCCAGAGCAGAGTCCGAAAGGTACAGAACAGCAGGCAGGCTCAGGGTCAGGACAGGCAGAATGGTCAAAACCGAGAAAACAAAAAAACAGGGACAAAAGGCTGTGAGACATAGGTAATCCTAGACACATGAAAAGTGGGATGTACACGGAGGATACGGGGCAAGAGAAGACGAACAGCAGAGGGGTTAATAATCTTGGAGATGGGGAAAGGGCCAATAAAACGGGGTGAAAGTTCGCTGGACTCTACCCGGAGGGGCAGATCCCAAGCGGACAGCCATAGCCTCTTCCCAAGATGATAGTTGGGAGCCGGGGTCCGGTGGCGGTCCGCCTGTTAACGATACCTGGAGGTGTCTTGAAAAGAGTGGACCGAGCTCTCTTCCAGGTACCGCGACAGCGGCGGACGAACATCTGGGCAGAGGGTATGTTGAATTCTTCCTCTTGCTCTGGGAAGAGCGGGGGCTGATAACCCACAGAGCACTCGAAGGGCGAGAGCCCAGTGGCGGAGAAGGGAAGGGTGTTCCGGCCGTACTCCACCCACATGAGTTGCTGGCTCCAGGTGGTGGGGTTGGCCGAGACAAGGCACAGAAGTGTTGTCCTGATTGGCACACTCCAACTGGCCGTGGGATTGGGGATGAAACCCCGGGGACAGGCTGGCCGACGACCCAATAAGTGTGCAGAACGCCTTCCAAAACCGGGACGAGAACTGAGGACGACGGTCGGAAATCATGTCCACCAGAAGTCCATTTATCCGGAAGACGTGCTGCACCATCTCCTTGGCAGAAGGTAGCTTGAGGAGGGGAATGAAATGGGCGGCTTTGAAAACCTGTCCACCACCGTGAGGATAGTGATGTTGCTATCAGACGGAGGGAGACCAGTGACGAAGTCCAGAGATATATGTGACCAGGGACGATGAGGGACAGAAAGAGATTGAAGGATGCCAGCCGTAGCTTGCCGAGGAGTCTTGTTCTGAGCACAGACGGTGCAGGGGGCAACAAACGTGGAGATGTCCGGAACCATGGTAAGCCACCAAAAGTTTTGTTGCACAAAGGCCAGGGTCCGACGGGAGCCAGAGTGGCAGGCAAGCCTGGAGGAATGAGCCCATTCCAAGACCGGGGAACAGGCAGCGTCTCATGAATATGAATATTTTCTAGTAAGATTTTTTGTCCGTTGCGTTATGCTACTTAGTGTCAGTTAATGACAATTCTCCCGGATCCGGGAAGGGTAGTTACAAGAGGCTATTAAGGTCCTGGAATGCCCGGTCAGCCGCTGGGGACCATGTGAATAGGAACTTGGGAGAGGTGAGTGCTGAAAGGGGGGAAGCCAGGGTGCTGTAACTCCGTATAAAACGGCGATATAAATGGGCAAATCCTAAGAAACGTTGCAGCTGCACTCTGGATGGGGGTTGGGGCCAATCCACCACTGCTCTCCCCTTTCCCGGGTTTCCATCTGCACATTCCCAGCAGCGATGATGTATCCAAGGAAGGAAACGGTGGAGCGATGGATCTCACATTTTTCGGCTTTGACAAAGAACTGGTTCTCCAGGAGACGCTGGAGGACTTGTCGGACGTGGAGAACGTGTTCTTGAGCCGAGTGGGTAAAGACGAGGATGTCGTCGAAGTATACGAACACGAACCGGTTCAACATATCCCGGAGAACATCATTAATCAGGGCCTGGAACACAGCAGGAGCATTGGTCAGACCGAATGGCATCACCAGGTATTCATAGTGTCCGCTAGCAGTGTTGAAGTGTCGTTCCTTATCCGTACCAGGTGGTAGGCATTCCGTCTAACTTAGAGAAGATAGTGGCCCCCTGGAGTGACTCGAAAGCCGAGGCGAGGATTGGTAGCGGGTAGCGGTTCCTAATCCCGGTAGTCGATACACGGTCGCAGGGTTTTGTTCTTCTTCTCCACAAAGAAGAACAATGCATCGGTGGGGGAGGAAGAAGTATGGATACCCCCTGCAGCCAGGGAGTCCTCCATGTACGTCTCCATAGTCTTGGTCTCTGGACCTGACAGTGAATACAGCCGTCCCTGGGGTGGTGTAGTGCCCGGGAGAAGGTTGATCCCGTAGTCATAGGGTTGATGTGGAGGAAGCGAAGTGACTCGGGCCTTGCTGAAAACCTCCCGGAAATCCTGGTACTCTGGAACGGCAGAGAGGTCCGAGGCTTCTTCTGAGCCCACAGGAGGACGTCCCGGAGAAGGCTGTGACAACTTCAGGCAATAGTCGTGGCAGAACGGGCTCTAGCCCACGATAGTAACAGCAGTCCAGTTGATAAGGGGATTGTGGTGCTGGAGCCAAGAACCCCAATACCACAGGAACCTGAGGAGACTTTATGAGCATAAACTATATAAACTCAATGTTGTTTCCGGACACACGCAGGTGGATAGGTGTAGTGTTGTGGGTGACCCTGCCAATAGAGCACCCATCCAGTGCTCTAACGTCCAGGGGACTGGAGATGGGCTGAGTGGTGATGCCCAGCTCAGATACTTGTTGGTCCCAGAGTCATTAAGAACCCGGAGAGATTTAGACTGGTCTCCCCACAGCAGGATGGCATGGAGAGGGTGCGAGTAAGGGAAGAAGAACATTTCTCTGTATGGCCCACCAGAGTACTTGTACCTACTGATGAGCCTGGTCTCTTTAAAGGACAGGTAGACACATAATGACCGGCAGTTCCGCAATACGGTCAACTCTGGGTGTTAAGTCTGCATAAGCGTATGGCTGGAGACAACCTAGCTCTGCCAAGTTGCATTGGCTTCGAAAAAGGCGAGTCAGCAGACCTCCTCTCCTTCCTACATTCCCATAGCCGCCCATTGAACCGGATGGTCAAGGTGATGAGTGAATCGAGATCTGTAGGCAGCTCCTGGGCTGCGAGCTCGTACTTAACCTCCTCCGATAATCCATGAAGGAATGTGTCAAACAGAGATTCCGGGTTCCAGGCACTCTCGGCAGCCAACGTACGGAAATCAACCGCATAGACCGCCACACTGTGGGAGTCTTCGCGAAGCTGGATTAACTTCCGGGCAGCCTCTCTCCTGGACAACGGAGAATCAAAAACCTTTTTCACCTCAGCCACAAGCTCCTCCAGGCTAAAACATACGGCAGCATGTTGTTCCCACACCGCCGTAGCCCAGGCGAGAGCCCTCCCGGACATTAGCGTTATGAGATATGCTATCTTCGAGCGGTCCAAGAGGAAGGACGAGGGCCGGAACTCGAAGATGAGGGAACACTGGGAGAGAAACATCCGACAGGTTCCTGACCCTCCAGCGAAGCATTCCGGAGAAGGTAAGCAGGGATCTTGGGAAGACTGTGTGGCCTGGAGAGACGCACTGCTGACAGCTGTGTTACTGGGAGGCTGGAAGGCTACTGTTGTGGCCGGCTGCTTCACAGATAATCCACGGAATTGCTCCAGCAATGTATTCAAGGCACAGTCATGGCATTCTGCCAAGGTCTGGAGTCTGTCCAGAAGACCTCAAAGTAACTCCTCCTGTCTCCCAATGGTGGCTCCTTGGGAGGAGATTGTCTGAGTCTACTGGGTCAGTAAGACCAAGATGCAGACAGTTCGAAGTAACAAAAGTTTATTACAAAAACGGGGCAGGCAAACGACAGGTCAAGGGTAGGCAGAGCAGAGTCCGAAAGGTACAGAACGGCAGGCAGGCTCAGGGTCAGGACAGGCAGAATGGTCAAAACCGGGAAAACAAGAAAGCAGTGACTAGAGCGATAACAGGAGTACGGGAAATATGCTGGTAGGCTTGACAAGACAAGACGAACTGACAACAGACAAACAGAGAACACAGGTATAAATACACAGGATAATGGGGCAAATAGGCAACACCTGGAGGGGGGTGGAGACAAGCACAAAGACAGGTGAAACAGATCAGGGTGTGACAGCCTGTGCCTAATGAGGAATTATACAATACATTTCTTTAGAAATCAATTTTATTACTATGACATTGTATCTGTAAGTATATGGTTAATATACACAAATGCCTTGGATTTACAAAAGGTTAATAAAACAAAAAAGGCATCCGAATTAGGATGTGAAAAGCTAATGGCTGAAATGAACCAACCTGGGCCCGGTTTCTCAAAAGAATCTTAAAACCTACGGGATCGGTGTCCCTATACCGGGACGGTTGTTGCTAACGTGCGCTAATGTGACTAGAATGACGTTGTAAGTAACAGCCAACTTTCCAGGACATATGTTTTATACAGTGCCTTGCGAAAGTATTCGCCCCCTTGAACTTTGCGACCTTTTGCCACATTTCAGGCTTCAAACATAAAGATATAAAACTGTATTTTTTTGTGAAGAATCAACAACAAGTGGGACACAATCATGAAGTGGAACGACATTTATTGGATATTTCAAACTTTTTTAACAAATCAAAAACTGAAAAATTGGGCGTGCAAAATTATTCAGCCCCCTTAAGTTAATACTTTGTAGCGCCACCTTTTGCTGCGATTACAGCTGTAAGTCGCTTGGGGTATGTCTCTATCAGTTTTGCACATCGAGAGACTGAAATTTTTTCCCATTCCTCCTTGCAAAACAGCTCGAGCTCAGTGAGGTTGGATGGAGAGCATTTGTGAACAGCAGTTTTCAGTTCTTTCCACAGATTCTCGATTGGATTCAGGTCTGGACTTTGACTTGGCCATTCTAACACCTGGATATGTTTATTTTTGAACCATTCCATTGTAGATTTTGCTTTATGTTTTGGATCATTGTCTTGTTGGAAGACAAATCTCCGTCCCAGTCTCAGGTCTTTTGCAGACTCCATCAGGTTTTCTTCCAGAATGGTCCTGTATTTGGCTCCATCCATCTTCCCATCAATTTTAACCATCTTCCCTGCTGAAGAAAAGCAGGCCCAAACCATGCAATGCCAACATGGATGCTTGTTGAAGAAGAGAGGGAGAGAGAGGGATGGAGGCATTTAACATTTCCACATTCAGAAACTATTCTCAACTACAGTAACTATATACTTTGCACACGAACCGCTGCCCGCTTTGAGAAAGAAATCATGAATGTATTTACGTGAAATGCCGCAGCATCGTCGGACGCATCAATGGTTTCCCAGTGGTGTGATGAGAGTAGCGTAATATGATGGTTTGAGCAGAGTAACAGGATGGTCTTACTTAAATTCGCTTTCGAAGATACTTTACAGCCAATCAGCCGTACCAGTGATTGACCGGGAGGTGAATTTATCACCTCCACCTCGTGTTAAGATTCAAAGTTCAAACCATTTTCAACGTGCAGCTGCAGCTTCACGCTTTTCTGGTCTAATGTGTTAACTTCTTCACCCATCCTTTATACCTTTGGCTCGAAAGGGGCGGTTCTGGCAGGCTGGCACTCACTGTGAAAAGTTCTGGAAAACAATAAATCTCTTATAACTTCTCAAATCACATCCATCTCTTAACAAAAACACTTTTATAATTGTTCATATATGTAATATATATTACATATAGTATGGACAACGCATAGTATGGAAACTTCATACAGTATATGTAGTGGGTATACTTTCCAAGTTACTGTATTTCCTTTATAACATTTTGAATGACATCACAAAATAACAAATAAAATGACATTAGTGTCCTATAGATCACCTCTGTGTCACGCCCTGGCTTAGAGAGCCTTTTAATGTCTCTATTTGGTTTGGTCAGGGTGTGATTTGGGGTGGGCATTCTATGTTTTGTTATCTATGATTTTGTATTTCTATGTTTTGGCCGGGTATGGTTCTCAATCAGGGACAGCTGTCTATCGTTGTCTCTGATTGAGAACCATACTTAGGTAGCCCTTTCCCACTTGTCTTTGTGGGAAGTTGAGTTTGTTTAGGGCACATAACCTTTAGCTTCATGGTTTGTTTTTGTAGTGTTTATTGTTTTGTTCGGCGCCATTTTTATTAATAAAAGAAAATGTACGCTCACCACGCTGTACCTTGGTCCTCTTCCTTTAACGGCCGTGACACTCTGACCATTCCCCACATTCTACGTTGGAAATATTGCTCCAGTATTTGCTTTTGAATGTATTAGAGTTTCAGTGGGAAAAAGTCTGTTGAGACTAAGCACATTCCTTTGGTAAATCTTGAGAGCACAGGCCTGGATCTTCTCCTTTGATTTACAACAGGATGTGAGTTGTTAAACCCCACTAGTTCTTTCCTTCCCCCTCTACGGGTTTGAGGGGTCTGATAGACGTTATTCATAGTAAACTTGATCTGACTTATTTGGATTCTCGTGGACAGTCATGACAGTCCCCCTCTGGTGTGTTAAATTTTGGAAGGATTCTGCAAGTTTCAACCCCCAACAAGAATGACCACGGGATGTCCTGGTTGTGGATTGTCGTGACAGTTCCCCTCTGGTGGTTTAACCTGATAGGATTTCTGCAAGCTGCAGACCACCACAAGAATGGCCATGGGATGTCCTGGTTGTGGATCATCGTTCCGGACCCGTCGCCCGGTTAATCTAGGCAGTAACTTAGGCAGATGTTAATAACGCACCACACTCACGCAATACATCCTTACATTTCTTCCCCAAATGAGCGGCGTTGTGGCATCAACTGGTGGTTGAACGGGGAACTTGTTAAGGGCCGTATTACTTTCTAAATTACCCAATTTAAATTAAATAAACAATATACATGATATAGTTACAACACCTTAATAATCTAATTGGACTCTATTCTACATACGTCCACGGTCTTGGCTAAATTACTCTATCATGACATTTTGTCTAATGTCATATCTAGGGCGGTCCTACTTAGTGGTGTGTTGCTTAGGGCACTATCTTAAGTTGATAACTACATGATGAGGCTACTGCTGTAAGGCACTAGCTTCGGATAGTCTACAGG
This sequence comes from Oncorhynchus clarkii lewisi, assembly GCF_045791955.1. Classification (NCBI taxonomy): domain Eukaryota; kingdom Metazoa; phylum Chordata; class Actinopteri; order Salmoniformes; family Salmonidae; genus Oncorhynchus; species Oncorhynchus clarkii. The sequence continues at coordinate 54,596,955 of NC_092148.1, read as the reverse complement.
GATGACCTATGGACCTCTGGTGAGAAACTGGTGATTCATGTAGCTGTAGAGTCAAAGGGGCTTCAGGGTCTATTTACAACTTTACCAAGACTGGTATTTTGCTTAGACCCTTAACGTCATCCTAGTATAAATTGCCATTAATGTCCAGTTGTGCATGTCAATATCCGCTTGAGTCAGATTCTGCACCAAGAGGTATCGAAACGTCTTTTTCCTATGACCTTTGTTTCAAGAGACTTTTCCCGCCGAAACTCTAATAAGTTCAAAGCAAATACTGGAACAATATTTCTAACATAGAACATGGGGAATGGTCAGAGACGATCTATAGAACACAAATGTAATTTTGTTTGTTATTTTGTGATGTCATTAAAAATGTTATGAAGAAAATACTGTAACTTGGAAAGTATACACACTACATGTACAACGTTTCTCCTGTGTATATCTGACAAAAGGTCAGAGTGTGTATGGTGAATTATTCATTTCCAGAGCTAGGACATAAGGGTCAGCTGATTTAAGGAAATTTGAGAAGATATATTAGTTTGGCCGAAGCAAAGTATTATCTCTTTGTTTCTTTATGCTACTGCGTATTCCGGTAACATTGCTAGCAAGAAACGCTGATTGTGTTGAATGTGAGACGTTGTTCGTAAACCCCCGGTCCCCAATTGAAGGGGACCTTTTTGTGCTTGAAGTGAACATGCTTGTACAAGAATGGCTAGCTTTGCATTAGAAGCTAAGCTAACAAACAGAGAGAAGACATTGTTCTTTGTTTATAGCAGAAATCCCGCGCTTTGGGCGATGGAAGTCCCGCCTTTGCTGGAATCCCGTGTGATTTTAGCTTTCAGGGTTAACTGACCCCTTGTGGTGAAGAATTGCCAACAATGTTTTTGTGAAGACAAAAAAAAAATCCAATGTGAGAGCAAAACATCTTCTCACATCTGTAACAACTGGTTCCACTTTATAATATTCAACCAATATCAACTGATTGGTTGATCTCATTTGATTTAACAAGGAAGTTAAATTGCCTTTTTACCAGGTTGATCATTCGGCTAAGGACCAAATTAATTTGTTCCAACCAATTAGACATTTTAAACTTATCAATCTTAACCTAGATACAGCGACACTTTCAGGTTAATTCAAGTTTAATTCCCAGATAGCCTATACATTTAAGGTTCATCATTAACATTGCTAAATCAATTAAATTTGCTTTTGCAAGTTCATAGATGTCCAACTCCCACATTACGTTTCCAGTATTGATGATTCATTAATGTCTATAAATTGATTAAAATCGTTTTTGCAGCTTCCAACGAGTCAAAACCCAAACTTTTTTTTTTTTTATAGTAATGACCAAGCTATCAGAGGGGGTGGCCCCCATTCCTCTGCTAATTAATGAACCCTTACCCACAGAAAGATTGATCGATGACCTCAGCAGCAATATAAACCCAAACTATGCCATAAGCGAAAGAACAGCAGAAATAACAACAAACACCCTCCAAAATAAACCATCAGGCGCAGGCCTTGTAAAGGTTCTCTCCAGTTTAGCCCTGAAGTATGGCTGCCAGCAGATTGACATCAGGTCCAGTACCGCAGTGCACAGCAAAAGCACGAGCAGGAAACGGTTGACATGAAAGGACAGGTGGAGAGAACCAGGAAACGAATAACAAAAGCAGAAAAGATACTGCTAGCCGAGGAACTGTGTTTGAAAACTGAACAATTAAAAGAAATGGCAAAAGTTATGACGACAAACGAGCACAAACTCTTGAACAAAAATCGTCTTCTACAGGAACAAAATCATCTTCTACAGGAACAACTTGATGTAGCCAAAAATAAACAAGACAAAGTCCAATCCAAACTAGATAAATCTGACGAGTTAGCTACAAACAGGGGCACACGACTTAATAACATGCATGCAGTTTTGATGTAATGATGTATTTGGTATTTTATTAGGATCCCCATTTGCCGTTGCAAAAGCAGCAGCTACTCTTCCTGGGGTCCACACAAAACATGAAACATAATACAGAATGACTTGATACAGAACATCATTGGACAAGAACAGCTCAAGGACAGAACTACATACATTCTTTTTAAAGGCACACGTAGCCTACATGTCAATGCATACACACAAACTATCTTGGTCAAATAGGGGAGAGGCGTTGTGCCGCGAGGTGTTGCTTTATCTGTTTTTTGAAACCAAGTTTGCTGTTTATTTGAACAATATGAGATGGAAGGAAGTTCCATGCATTAAGGGCTCTATATAATACTGTACGTTTTCTTGAAAGAATAAAAAATAAAACGGAAAGGATGCATGTTTTGGAATATTTTTTATTCTTCCTTCTTTTCACTCTGTCATTTAGGTTAGTATTGTTGAGTAACTACAAAGCTATTGATCAGTCCTCAGTTTTCTCCTTTCACAGCGATTAAACTCGAACTGTTTTTTTTTCTGGCTGGATTGGGGACGGTGTCAGCTGGGATGCTACCTGACGGAGTTCAGGTGAGGTACTGATAAATTGCATGGTGTGTTTATTTGTTGATCTGTTATTGCATTGTGTATGGGCGTGTACTGTATTGTGTTTTAGTGTAATGCATGGTATGTTTATGTATTGTATTGTGTGTCTGAATATTGATCTATTGCATTGTCTACTGGTCTATCTAGTAGTGTATTGTGTGTTGGTGTGTACACTGCATTGTGTGTCAGTTTATTACAGGGCTCTCCAACCCTGCTCCTTGAGAGCTACCATCCTGTAGGTTTTCATTCCAACCCTAATCCAACCCTAATCCCTAACCCTAATCTAGTGCACCTATTTCTAATAATTAGTTGGTTTAAAATATGAATCAGGTTAGTTACAACTGGAGTTGGAGTGACAGGAGGGTAGCTCTCCAGGAACAGGATTGAAGAACCCTGGTGTCATGCATGTTATGTTGGTGTGTTCAACTGTGGGTGTGTGGCAGCATTGGGAGGTGTTCCAGAGTCACAGAGATCTTCATCCTGGTGCCAGTTGCTGTGGAATAACAGCCTCCACTCTTCTGGGAAGGCTTTCCACTAGATATTGGAACATTGCTGAAGGGACTTGCTTCCATTCAGCCACAAAAGCATTAGTGATGTCGGGCACTGATGTTGGGTGATTAGGCCTGGCTCGCAGTCAGCATTCCAATTAATCCTAAAGGTGTTTGTTTGGGTTGAGGCTGGGGCTCTGTGCAGGCCAGTCAAGTTCTTCCACACCGATCTCAACAAACCATTTCTGTATGGACCTCGCTTTGTGCACAGGGGCATTGTCATGCTGAAACAGGAAAGGGCCTTCCCCAAACTGTTGCCACAAAGTTGGAAGCTCAGAATCATCTATAATGTAATTGTATGCTGTAGCATTAAGATTTCCCTTCACAGGAACTAAGGGGTCTGGCCCGAACCATGTAAAACAGCCCTAGACCATTATTCCTCCTCCACCAAACTTTACAGCTGGCACTATACATTGGAGCAGGCAGCGTTCTCCTGTTATCTGTCAAACCCAGATTCATCCGTCGAACTGTCAGATGGTGAAGCGTTTTTCATCACTCCAGAGAACGCGTTGGCATTGCGCATGGTGATCTTAGGCTTGTGTGCGGCTGATCGGCCATGGAAACGCATTTCATGAAGCACCCGACGAATAGTTCTTGTACTGACATTGCTTCCAGAGGCAGTCTGGAACTCGGTAGTGAGTGTTGCAACCGAGGATAGACGTTTTTTATGCACTACGTGCTTCACGTGCGGTCCCGTTCTATGAACTTGTGTGGCCTACCACTTAAACGGCTGACCCGTTGATGCTCCTAGAGGTTTCCACTTTACAGTGACAACACTTACAGTTGACCGGGGCAACTCTAGCAGGGCAGAAATTTTACGAACTGACTTGTTGGAATCCTATGACGGTGCGACATCCTATGACGGTGCGACATTGAAGGTCACTGAGCTCTTCAGTAAGGCCATTCTAATGCCAATGTTCATCTATGGAGATTGCATGGCTGTGTGCTCGGTTTTATACACCTGTCAGCAATGGGTGTGGCTGAAATAGCCAAATCCACTAATTTGAAGGGGTGTCCATATACTTTTGTGCATATGTAGTGTACCATTCTGACTCTGGGAGGCCCAGGTTGTAAATTACAGCTCTAACAGCTAGCTAGGTATTTACAGCAACGAACACCAACAACGAACACCAACACTAGTTTAAAAACACCATTTATCCATATCATCACATCACCTCATTGTCCGACATAGGTTCATGCATGCCAATTCCTCCCTGCAATAAGGCCCTCTTCACTAGCATCTTAGTGTGAGACTGCAGTTGCTATAGGGAAGGTGCGTCGTTCTACATACCACGTCCTCTCTATCACGGGGGCACGTGTGTATCCATGAATCATTATTACTAATGACTATTTACCATAGTCAAAAGCCTGCATGCTCTTTCTGTCTATGGGACACAGAATATTCAGCAAAGAGACCACAGGATACAACTAAAACTAAAACTGTAGGTTTCTTCCATATTAAAGACATTTTGGTTGCTAAATAATTTGATAACTCAAATAAAACCAATGCTTAAAATCTGAGAGACCGACCAGACTGTAGAGCTTGTGATCAAGGACAGTCAAATCAATTATTCATGTGGTTTTATATTTTGAATGCTGGTTAGGGAAAGTTGTACAACTGATTGCTTTCAACCAAGATGTGTTTTCCACATTTAACCCAACCCCTCTGAATCAGAGGGGTGGGTTAACTACATTGCTCAGCAGCAGAACAACAGATTTTTACCTTGTCAGCTCAGGGATTCGATCCAGCAACCATTCAGTTACTGGCCAAATTCTCTAACCACTAGGCTACCTGCCGCCCCTAGGTTACTTCCTGATTGGTCCAGATACTTCACCATCTGTGTTTACGGGTTCTTAATTTTAATTTACCACTGGATATAAGGGGAAGTGAATAATGCCACTGAAGGCTATTTCGTCCCCTGTGCCTTCCCCCAGTCTGCTGCTTCTCCCAGCTGTAACCACATTGCTTTAATTTTGTGCACCTCTTTGCTCCTCAATTCATGCACCTTGGTTGGAGAGCCATGCAACTCTGAATAGTTGACTGAACCACACTCGACTGTGTCCTCCCAGGGATGATCGTGGTGGGAGTGATCATCGGCTCCAAGAGGATAGGCATCAACCCAGACAATGTGGCCACTCCCATCGCTGCCAGCTTCGGTGACCTCATCACCCTGGCCTGCCTCAGCCAGGGGCTCTATGAATGCAAAGGTGAGGGGAGAGAGCAGCAGGCATAGAGAAGAGGAAGAAAGGGGGGGGGGGTAGTTGAGAGGGGCAGTGAGAAAGAGAGAGAGGTTTAGGTCTCTAGGGGGCAGTCTGGCCCATTTACTGGAGAGTCATAGCTACATTTATGGCTCTGACACTAGTCTGTCTGGCTATCAACTGTGTTTGTTTAGCAAGTATGTCTGCTCCTCTCTGTCTCCACAGAGCATTATCCCTATGTGTCGTACCTGGTGTGTCTGATCTGCCTCTGCCTGACCGTCTACTTCAGAAACCCAGACAGTTGCATCCTACTCTACACAGGCTGGGAACCAATCATCACTGCCATGGTCATCAGCAGGTCTGCTACCCTGTTCCGTGCCCCTGAAGTCCAGTCACAGCATTCGAATCTTGTGAACTTCATGGAAATACCATGCTTCATTTTTTTTCCTTCTCTAGTATCGGAGGATAGTAGATCGGAACATCGGAGTATCCTGAACACAACTGTATAAGACCCGAACATGGCGGGAATGATAGTCTACACGCCAGTTATGAATAGTAAGACGGGGAGCTGGGTTTTTAGGAGCACACATTCAGGATCCTTCAAGAAAATGGTAAGTCATAATACATATGATCATTGTGTCTCTCCTCCTCATCTCAATCTAGGTTGTTGGGGGGAACTTGGTTGCCAACTAGTCCAGTCGTATCACCACTGATCTGCAGGCAGGTGCCTGAGGATCGAAGGAGCTGCTACAACCCCTGCAGGACCTTTTGTGGCTCAGGTAATGACACACACATGACCAATCCCTTTAACATGCATGTGAACACAAAATTAATTAAATCTTGTTGTCAGTGTATTTTACCTGTCAGTTTAACTATCTATACCTCTCTGACAAGAGCCAGTCATCGCTCTGCCCAGGTGCTGCTCCTGTCTATCACCTTCTTAGCTGCAGCTTTTCTACAGGTAAACCATGAAGCAAGAGAGATCAGTTAGGCCAATTCATGTGTCTCAGTAGTCATAAGTGGGTTATTTCTCCTCTGCTCCTTTATTAACACTGATATGGAGTATACCAAACATTAAGAACACCTGCTCTTTCCATGACATAGACTGACCAGGTGAAAGCTACTGTATGAGCCCTTATGGATGTCACTTGTTAAATCCACTCCAAATCAGTGTAGTTGAAGGGGCAAATAATTTTTAAGCCTTTTGAGACATGGAATGTGTATGTGTGCCGTTCAGATGGTGAATGGGGAAGACAAAAGATTGAAGTGCCTTTGAACAGGGTATGGTAGTAGGTGCCAGGCACACCGGTTTGAGTGTGTCAAGAACTGCAATGATGCTGGGTTTTTCACGCTCAACGGTTTTCCGTGTGTATCAAGAATGGTCCACCAGTCAATGGACATCTAGCCAACTTGACACAACTGTGGGAAGCATTGGAGTTAACATGGACCGGCATCCCTGTGGAACGCTTTTGACACCTTGTAGAGTCCATACTCCGACGAACTGAGGCTGTTCTGAGGGCAAAAGGGGGGTGATCTTAATGTTTGGTATAGTCAGTGTATACTATAATAAAGGGCTGACTCACTCTTTTTCCCCCCTTCCGTATATATTCCTGTGTTCTCTTCTCTCAGGTCTTCACTCTGCTGTGTCTTGCTGACCGGATGGTCCATTGCCTGTGGTGGACGGGCAAGGACCCAGACAGTTACTCCATCCCCTACCTCACCGCTCTGGGGATCTATTGGGCACGGCCCTCCTCGCTCTGGCCTTCTTCCTGCTCTGGCTCATAGGGGAGCAGGTTCCCACTGGAGACTGACACCCTGGGTGCTTCATCTTATACTATTCTCCTTTGATTCTGCCTGGGTAAAAGTAGGCACGAAACATAGCAATGCCTTCAAATTATGTAGGCAACTCCACACACAGTTGAGAAATTCTAAACATTCCCTTTACAAGTCAAATGTTTAATACATTTATTTGAATTTATTCAGACGATTGCTTTGTGGTGTTGGTCCTTCAGTTGGTTGAAATTTGAAACAATATCCACAGGAGAGTGTTATTAATCCGACTTCATAATGCAGTTCTCTGTCATTAACAATCAAGATTTGTTTGCTCGTGCACATGACGAAAGTAACCGAAGTCTGCAGGTGTTTACATGGTTTTTCGCATGTGCCAGGTTATATAAATTTAAACGGCAGTACAGGCGCTCTAAAAAGTCAGATAAACAATACTTTTTTGTGGAGATTTTGTCTCTTTGTTTCGACTGGCTGAAGGACCAACTGCACAGACAACTGGTAAAGTTCAAATACTGAACAAAAATATAAACGCAACATACAATGCAAATGTAAAAGATTTTACTGAGTTAGTTCATATAAGGAAATAAGTCAATTTAAATAAATTCATTAGGTCCTAATCTATGGATTTCACGACTGGGAATACAGATGTGCTTCTGGTCACAGGTATCTGTATCTGGAGTGATCACCATTTGCCTCATGCAGTGTGACATCTCCTTTGTATAGAGTTGATCAGGCTGTTGATTGGCTCCTGGGTGGCTTCTTGCCATCCAGGACCTCTATACCAGGCGGTGTCAGAGGAAGGCCCTAAAAATTGTCTAAGACTCCAGCTACCCTAGTCATAGACTGCTCTCTCTGCTACCGCACGGCAAGCAGTACTGGAGCACCAAGTCTAGATCCAAGAGGCTTCTAAACAGCTTCTACCCCCAAGCCATAAGACTCCTGAACATCTAATCAAATGCCTACCCAGACTATTTGCATTGCCCCCCGTTCTACGCTGCTGCCACTCTCTGTTATTATCTATACATAGTCACTTTAATAACTCTACCTACATGTACATATTACATCAAATACATCAACTAACCAGTAACACCTGTATATAGCCTCGCTATTGTTATCTTAAGGAATCATTGCTTTCACCTGGTCAGTCTACGTCATGGAAAAAACAGGCATTCCTAATGTTTTGTACACATGTATATTTGTATTATTTTATAAAATGGCATCTAGTGGTCTTTTTGGGTACTGCAGATTATCACAGGTCAGTAATTATTTCTGGCCCTGTGGCCTTCTCACGTGTAAAATATATAAAATAATGAAAGAAGATGATTTTAAAATAAAACATTTACTGACCAAGATGTAAAACATTTTCCTAAATAAAAACCATCAACTTAGCCTAGTGGTTAGAGCGTTGGACTAGTAACCGAAAGGTTGCAAGTTCATATCCCCGAGCAGACAACAAATCTGTTGTTCTGCACCTGAACAGGCAGTTAACCCACTGTTCCTAGGCCGTCATTAAAAATAAGAATTTGTTCTTAACTGACTTGCCTAGTTAAATAATAACATTGGTGTTTAATATGAGGCCTCAAGTTTCAGCATGAAATATCCATATTTTTTCTTTTTTTACACACTTATTTATTTTACTATGTCTAAATGTCTTTGTTGTAAATGTTTTGGCACCAAACTGGTGGCAGTTGTGAAAAAAAGTGAATAGTTGGAAGTTGCAGTTAACTGAAAAGAATGCCATTGTTGATTAGATGCTATTTTCTCTTGAACCATATGTTCTATCCCCTATAAACTCATTGACACAGATATAAAATACCATATATGTATACATTTTTTAAAAGTGAATAAAGTCTAAATTACCATACCCTAGTTCTGACAATGTGAGACAATAATATTGCAGTTACTTCCTTCCCTTATGAAAAAAGATTGCAGTCAGAGTACAACATACAATGCAGCATAACTGTGGTTATAGTGAAGTATAACTGCTGTCATTCTACATGTACTGTGTCCAAAATATTATCTTTTTTTGATCTTGTTTTGTCAAGGGTTATATGTGTGACTTGTTTTGCATTGTTTTGTGAGTTGAGAATGAGTCCAACGTCTAGTGAATAAAAATAAAATATTTAAAAACTTGTTCTGCCTCTGCATCTATATGACGAGTAGCCTAATTTCCAGGTACCCGTAGTAGAAGACAGGTCTATTGGACAGTGAAAACATTGCTCCCCTAGCGGCAGAGTGAGATAGAGATTTTGGGACGCAGGGCTTCGCGCTGGGACTGGTTCTCTCGCAGCCATTTTCTGTCCAACCACACGGCCGTTTAGAGAAGCTAACCAACCAGGGCTGTATCGGAGGTTTGTGGCTGGCTCCGGCCAATGATTGCTATCCGATTTCGCTTTACCTCGAATCGAAATCTCCGCATTTGACTGTTTCTTTTTATTTGATGGTAGTGTGAATGGGAATTAGCAGCGGGAAAGTAGAAATTAAGACTGCGAGTTGTTAAATTACAGGACTCGCTAGTAAATGGTTTCTCACGCACAGGCCCTCCAAACAAAGACTAGCTCAGACAATTCCTAAAATCATCTGTCAAATGTAGCTATGGTAATTGGCTATGTTAGGCATGGTGGTCGAACAGGTGAAGTCGACGGGACATCTTGAATATTGTTTAAACATGAAGAATTTTTCCAAATCGTGAGTTACTAATCGATTTAACAATGGCCATTAAATGGTGCGCTTTTTGATTTAGTATGAATGTGAGTTGGCTAGTACGAGCTAACATTAACGTTAGCTCTCCTTCCCATCTAGCTAGCGCATCTTGTTATCATAGCTAGCTAACGTTAGCTAGGTATCTAATGTTATCTTAAGTAGAAATGCTAACTGTTTTGTCTCCGCGTATTTACCTCGACCTCAATGCCGTCTCTGGGTTTTTGGCAAGTTCGCTTCGTCGACATAAGCCAGATAACGTTACACTCGCTACTACTAGCCAACCAGTTAGCCATTGTATTTCCCCTCTGGCTAGTCAGTCAACGCGGGAACAAAGAGAATGTTGCACGTTTCTGGAAAAACTAGTGTTAGCTAGACTCTCTAGCTGGGTAGTAAAGCGGCTTATAGATTCATGACCATCCATGCCTGAACTAGTAACAAATCGTAGTTTTATGCAACTGTATGTTAGATTCTCCATTCCATGCTAATGTGAATGTACTCTGTTTTAGCCGCGACTAGACAGCGGTGCTCACAGATAGATATTTTACCGGATGTATAAATGGCTTGGCGTTTCCACTCCAGTAGCGGGGGGGGTGGCTGGTGTTGTGCCGAAAATCACCACCCTACCAGAACCCCCCCCCCCCCTTCTAATTTTCTTAATTTTGTGGCTAGAGTCAAATACTTTATATATGTACGTGTGTTATATTAAACAGAGGGAGTGAAATGTTGGCAAGCAATAAATGGCTGAATTATTATCCTTACACTTTCAAAAATACTAGTCGAGTAAGACATGGGAGAGATGACACATTTTGGCAAAGAGATTTAATTATAGACTAATACAAATCAGTAGCAGATTTAGGTTGGAGCGACATGGGCAGCTGCCCAGGGTGGCAATTTACCGGGCCCTACCCGCACATGGGCGCCCCCGGGTGTGGGCGCGCGCTGTTTCGCCCAGGGCGCCATACAAGCTAGAACCACCACATAAACTTGAAACAAATAGCCAAACTAAAAACTGCAGGCAAAAATGCTTTCTGCTACTAAGATCAGTGAAATGTGGGATAAACTGACAACGGAGTGAAGAGCAGAAGTCTCAACTAGCAATCAAGCCGCTGCATTGAAGAACGTGTGAAGGGGTGGGAGATTTTCGGCACAACACCGGCAGTGGGAGATTCTGCTAATGTTCTAATCGATTAAACATTCGATCTCAATACAGTTTTCTTAACGCAAAACTAAAATATGTTACTTACAGAGTGAACTACGTTTTGTAGACTTTACCCCTTTTCAAAGATTTAAAAAGTTGCGTTGTTTGGAATGCAAAGGCAAATTGAGTTATTTCACATGCATTCCCTAAGGGAAATATGCAAATGTTCGCTAGAATGCGCCAATAGGATCTCGCTAGCTCGTGCTTGACTCTGCCCACCTTGCTTGTTCTGTCCACTGACTGTCCATTTCAGGCTGTGGTCTGTCGTTTATCTTGGTATAATTATACAAATATTTGGCTACAACAACCTATGCTTTCTTCTTTGGTATCATTGCGTTCGCACATTTTGTTTGTGCATGCAGCCACCTACTGTGCTGTAGTGTGTGTTCAATCACGTTACATTTGTGATATAAAAAGGAAGGGGGATTAAAAATCCAATACCCCATTCCAGCACTATGCAAACAGCCTGGGAGGAGGAGACACCACCACTCAACGCACCCTGTAACTCTTCTGAAGTCAAATCTCATAAACGGTACCAGTCAAAAGTTTGGACACACCTACTCATTCTCAGGGTTTTTCTTTATTAGAAAAAAAACTATTTTCTACATTGTAGAATAATAGTGAAGACATCAAAGCTATGAAATAACACATGGAATCATGTAGTAACCAAAAAAGTGTTAAACAAATCAAAATATATTTGATATTTGAGATTTTTCAAAGTAGCCACCATTTGCCTTGATGACAGCTTTGCACACTCTTGGCATTCTCTCAACCAGCTTCATGAGGAATGCTTTTCCAACAGTCTTGAAGGAGTTCCGACATATGCTGAGCACTTGTTGACTGCTTTTCCTTCACTTTGTGGTCTAACACATCCCAAACCATCTCAATTGGGTTAAGGTTGGGGGATTATGGAGGCCAAGTCATCTGATGCAGCGCTCCATCATTCCTTGGTCAAATAGCCTTTAGGCAGCCGGAAGGTTTGTTGGGTCATTGTCCTGTTGAAAAACGAATTATAGTCCCAGTAAGCGCAAACCAGCTGGGATGGTGTATCACTGGAGAATGCTGTGATAGTCATGCTGGTTAAGTGTGCCTTGAATTCTAAATAAATGACTGACCGTGTCACCAGCAAAGCACCATCACACCACCTCCTCCATGCTTCACGGTGGGAACCACACATGCAAAGATCATCTGTTCATCTACTCTACTTCTCACAAAGACATGGCAGTTGGAACCAAAAATCTAAAATCTGGACTCATCAGACCTAAGGACAGATTTCCACCGGTCTAAGGTCCATTGATCGTGTTCCTTGGCCCAAGCAAGTGGTCTCCTTTTTAATAGTGGTTTCTTTGCACCAATTTGACCATGAAGGCCTGATTCACGCAGTCTCTTCTGAACAGTTGATGTTGAGATGTGACTGTTACTTGAACACTGAAGCATTTATTTGGGCTGTGATTTCTGAGGCTGGTAACTCGAATGAACTTATCCTCTGCAGCAGAGGTAACTCTGGGTCTTCCTTTCCTGTGGCAGTACTCATGAGCCAGTTTCATCATAGCACTTGATGTTTTTTGCGACTGCACTTGAAAAAACGTTCTTGACATTTTCCGTATTGACTGAACTTCGTTTTAATGTAATGATGGACTGTCATTTCTCTTTTCTTATTTGAGCTGTTCTTGCCATAATATGGACTTGGTCTTTTACCCAATAGGGCTATGTTCTGTATACCACCCCTATCTTGTTACAACAGAACTGATTGGCTCAAACGCATTAAGAAGGAAATAAATTCCACTAACTTTTAACAAGGCACACCTGGTAATTGAAATGCATTCCAGGTGACTACCTCATGAAGCTGGTTGAGAGAATGCCACGAGTGTGCAAAGCTTTCAAGGCAAAGGGTGGCTACTTTGAAGAATCTCAAATATAAAGTACATTTTTATTGAACACATTTTTGGTTACTACATGATTCCATATGTGTTATTTCATAGTTTGGATGTGTTCACTATTATTCTACAATGTAGATAATAGTAAAAATAAAGAACAACCCATGATGTGGTGTTTAGTTGGTGTTTCCTAACTTTTGACTGGTACTGTACCTAATACTTATCTGCAGCTGCCACCACCTCTATTTTCTGTGATTTAAGTTCCATTGTACAATTGCTAAGCCATTGCTATGAACGATAAGAAGCCAAACTTACTGAAGAATAAATCACTCGTTGGCCTATCCCTTTGTGCTGGCACAAATCTACTTGCACCCTTGACCCATCCTTTAATTTCTTCACTGCCTCAGCATACGACACCTTCTACACTACTCTGACTCTAGCCATCTCAACCTGTCTGTCTCGCACCGGACACTTCCGATCCCCAGCAACATGGGCATCCCCTACAGTTGACACACACAACTTCATCCACTATCCCATGCCTTCCTGCACACTTCCCACATTTTGGAAACTCCCTCCTACAAACTGCTGCTACATGACCATAAAAGTTGCGAGATAGATTCGGCACAAAAGCTCTAACAGGATAACAGATATCCTAACATGACTTTGTCAGGTAGAGACTGACACCTCATAAGGACTGCCGGTGGCTCCTCTGTTTCACCACCCTCCCCACCGGGTTTGCGTCGCACCAAACAGCGCGGGCATCGCACCAAACAGTGGGCAAATTCCAAGGATCTTGTACTTCAATTGCTCCACCTTCACACTTAACACTACCCCAGTAATCCCTGCTTTCGATACCCTGTTCCTAAGATCAAAGTAAGAAACCGATCTTGACCGAAGTTGTGTGACACGGAGCGCCTGCTCCCTCTGATTAGAAGAAACAAACAAATATCACAAGTCCACTACAGTTTACCTTCACTGATTCAACTGCACAAAACTCGTTTCTCACCCACCCTGAATCCACATGGATCAGCCCAATGGAAAGGTCCACTTTCTCCAAAATCCTCACTCCTGCTGGACCAGATTCTTCTTTATCATGTCCAACGATGCTAAGCTCGGGTTCCACGCCCTTCAGAACACCTTCCACCTCACTTAACTTAACCTCATGCACTTCTATTGCCCCTATAGAACTCGGTCTGGCACACGGCTCATTCTGTTTGCACTTCACAACACCACTCTTCTTCGACAGCCCATTCATTGTTATCGCCGTCTTCCTCAGATTCAAATCCAACCTCTGCTTTCTTTATTCTCTTCCTCTTTTTATGACTCTATTCCTCCTCAGAAATTCATGTTTCTGTGTCCATGCCCCAATATTCCTGATCTTGTTCCATGATTCCCATGTAGCACCATTCCGCTCAAGACCACTTGTTTCATGCCAGCTAACAACCTCAAGATATCCTCTTTGTCTGAAAAAAAATGCTTCCCAGGCGACTAACATGTGCTTTCAGTTTTTGATTGGCTATTTGGATAGTTCATCCAGCCAGTGATTGGTTAATGTAGCTAAAACAGAAACAGGTTAGAATACACAGTCAACCCGTATTGTTGTATTTCCCATGACTGGATTAGGGTCTATCTGCAGACCGCGTTTTCTACATGCTGCGCCCACTACGTGTCACTTACTACATGTCACGCCCACTGCTATTGAGGCTGTTATCTAGCTAGGACACTTGCACACACTGTCCTTTGCCCCCCCCCCCCTGCCGAGCACTGCTTTCCCGCAGTTATTTTAACATTACGACGAGGGTAATCACAACCCGGTAGTGCCATGTGGGAGTTGAGTTGTCGACATTAGCTAGTTACTTCCCCCATCGTAACGTTAACAGAACTTATGGGAGAATGATGTACATATATGGAGGAACAATATACTGTAACACAAGAGAGACATACATTTATAGAGTGCATTTGCCATTCTGGTAAAATGCATTGTCTATTGTATAGGACAGGAAGCCAGAGTAAGGCCATGAGAGAAGGCGACACATAGGCGCCAGGACAGCTGGAAACAGTAAAACTAGAGGAAACACACTGTCTGCTGATCCGAGATAAAGACACACATACAAAGGAACACATTGAGCTAAGTGCAGGGACAAAGCAAGCCTATAAAATAGAGGAAATGTATAGTATTTTTAGTATAGCTGAGCACGCTAAAAACAGAGGAGACACATAGTCTGCTGACCCTAGGTGACACACATACAAAGGAACGCATTAAGCTGAGTGAAGGGACAAAGCAAGGATCTTGTCACCATTATAATTTAACGGAAAGCAGATGTGGATGTTATCGAGCTGAACAAGCAGGATGCACAAATTGGGATATAATGGTGGCAGATGGACTGAGGGAAGTAACTTCATTTGCATGTAGGATGGACTCATATGTTGTATGTGTATAAATCAGAGCCAGAACTCTGAAAAAGTGTGTGTTCTGCGGACCACTCCGGCTTGCGATACTTTTTTTTATTAAAAGCCTATTGATTTCACGAAGTTCTTGAAAGCGTCGTATTTGAACCGATTTGCCACGACAAACTGCGGGAAAGCAGTGCTTAGCAGGTGGGGGCGAAAGACACTGTACCGGTGTCCCCTAGCCTCGCTAGCTAGAAGCTTCCTTTGGTGTTTTGTTTTTGGTGGTTGGCATTACTGCAAGTTACTGTGCTGGAGTGTGGCCCAGAGACAGAGCTAGCAGCTTCAATGGCAGTGGACACGGCATGTGTCGTGGAAATATTCAGTCAATAATATTTCTCAAATACCAGAGCCAGTGAGTTCAAATAGACTTTATTACAAAGTAACACAAGCCGAGCTGGTTCATGAAGCAACTGCCTTTCCAGCCTTGGCACACACTTTTTTATACAGTTTTCATCCTTACGTCACACACATAGTAACTCCTCTTCATGTTAATGATTCATCCCCTCTGGCATTTAGCCAGCATTATCTTCTTGCCTTGCACTAATTTTAGCTTGGTTTCACATTAGGTCATAGATTCCATTGGTGGCGTAACCACAGCAACAGTAAACATTAGGCCATAGCAATAGTTTTAAAATAAACAGACATGCAGACTCCCAAGACAGGTAAATGTCTAATGGTGCATAATGACCTAGACACACACATAGAGTGCACTTATTCTTACTACTCTAAGATGTCACACATGTACTGAAAAGTTCCCAATACTTGTAGTTAGTGATTATTTATATATATATATGTATATGTGTGGTCACTACAAATAACTGAGTTATAACTTCTGTCTGTTTACAGATGGACGGCGACAGTTCAACCACCGACGCCTCTCAGTTGGGAATGTCAGGGGAGTACATGGCAGGAAGCCACTACGTTCTTCAATCACAGGACGGTAGGTGGTGGAACTCACCTCACAGACTAAGCACCCCTAATCAGCAACACCCTATTTTCTGACATTCACAATCCCTTGGTCATAATAACTTGGGTGCTCAATGATGCTGGACACAATCAGAGCACCCCTATATAAACATAAAGATACTAACATGGCACTACCACCTTTCACAAGGCCAAAGATGCTTTACAAATAACCAGGCTTACATACTGTAGTAATCATAAATGATCAGGCTTGACATGAACCAAGTCACATGTAGATTTTATCTAGATACAAGTAGAGAAGATTTGTATAGGCACAATGTGGTGTTGAATAGGGATCTAACATGCCCCTCTCCCTGACAGATGATGGGGATGAGAGCCTGCATGACCATGAGGAAGGAAACGGCAGCAAGGAAAACTTCCGTGAGCAGGACATCTACCTCCCCATCGCTAACGTGGCTCGCATCATGAAGAACGCCGTCCCACAGACAGGAAAGGTATGGATTCAAATCAAATGTTCTTTATCACGTGGCGAATACAGCTGGTGTAGACTTTACAGTGAAATGCTTGCTTACGAACCTTTCCCAACGATGCAGAGGTTACAAAATAAAATAGTAACTAACACGAGGAATAAAATACAGAGGAATGGAGGAAGTACCAGTACCAGTACCAGATCAATGTGCAGAGGTACTTGAGATAGATATGCACATGAAGGCAAGGTAGTGACTAGGCATTCAGATAGATAATAAGAGTAAAATGGAAACAGAGTAGCAGCAGCAAATTATGAGTGTAAAAGTGTGTGTGTGTGTATATGTATGTTTGTGTTGTGTCTTAGGGTTGGGTGGTATACCGTATTTTACGATATAATGGTATTGATGCACGGCCCGGTGTGGTGTAATATTCTAATCAAGTGTGAGAGACTTTGTCATTTCTTCAAACAATCATCTTTGTCAGCCTCTAGTGACTCCCCATCCCGGGTCCGGGAGCGTAATCATCGACTGACACTAATTAGCATAACGCGACGGACATAAATATTCCTAGAAAATATTCCTATTCATGAAAATCACAATTGAAATATATTGAGACACAGTTTTGTTAATCACCCTGCCATCTCAGATTTTCAAAATATGCTTTACAGACAAAGCTAGACAAGCATTTGTGTAAGTTTATCGATAGCCTAACATAGCATTTTGTCCAGCTAGCAGCAGGTAACTTGGTCATCAGAAAAGCAATCAAATTAAATAGTTTACCTGTGATGAGCTTCGGATTTTTTCACTCACGAGACTCCTAGTTAGATAGCCAATGTTCCTTTTTTCCAAAAATATGATTTTTGTTGGCGAAATAGCTCCGTTTGTTCTTCATGTTTGGCTGAGAAATCGCCTGGAAATTGCAGTCACGAAAACGCCGAAAAATATTCCAAATTAGCTCCATAATATCGACATAAACAAGGCAAACATTGTTTATAATCAATCCTCAAGGTGTTTTTCAAATATCTATTCGATAATATATCCACCGGGACAATTGGTTTTTCAGTAGGACCGATTGGAATAATGGCTGCCTCTGTATTTTACGCGAGAATCACGTTGCGCAATGTAGCCGCTTACGGGTATTCTTCAACATAAATGCGTAAAACTACGTCACAATGCTGTATACACCTTGGGGAATATGGAGAAAAAGTAATCTGGTTGATAGCCCATTCACTGCTCAATAGGGACGCATTGGAACGCAGAGCTTTCAAAAGATGAGTCACTTCCGGATTGGATTTTTCTCAGGCTTTCGCCTGCAACATCAGTTCTGTTACTCTCACAGACAATATTTTTACCGTTTTGGAAACTGAGTGTTTTCTATCCTAAGCTGTCAATTATATGCAATTCTAGCATCTTGTCCTGACAAAATATCCCATTTACTACGGGAACGTTATTTTTCCAAAAATGAAAATACTGCCCCCTAGTCACAAGGTTAAATATCGATTAATTATTGCAATAATGAAGCTGTTGACCCCACACTAAAATGTGTTGCCAAGGCTTAACCTTTACAGAAATGCCTTTGTTCTTTATATAGTAGACCTAAAAATGCTTAGTCAAGGCTGGTTCCACACCTCCCATGCAGACCAAAGGGCATCATAAGACACTGGGTTCATCCTATCATTATCTGCACTGGGGGCTATTGTCTCAACCCCACCTTGGCTTAGTTTTCCAGATGCCAGGATGATTTTGAGACAAGAAGGATTATGTTATACTCCCTCAGGCTCAGTCAGACCCCAGGCTCAGTCAGGCTCAGTCAGGCTCAGTCAGACCCCAGGCTCAGTCAGGCTCAGTCAGGCTCAGTCAGGCTCAGTCGGACACCAGGCTCAGTCAGGCTCAGTCAGACCCCAGGCTCAGTCAGGCTCAGTCAGACCCCAGGCTCAGTCAGGCTCAGTCAGACCCCAGGCTCAGTCAGGCTCAGTCAGACCCCAGGCTCAGTCAGGCTCAGTCAGACCCCAGGCTCCGTCAGGCTCAGTCAGACCCCAGGCTCCGTCAGGCTCAGTCAGACCCCAGGCTCCGTCAGGCTCAGTCAGACCCCAGGCTCCGTCAGGCTCAGTCAGACCCCAGGCTCAGTCAGACCCCAGGCTCAGTCAGGCTCAGTCAGACCCCAGGCTCAGTCAGGCTCAGTCAGACCCCAGGCTCAGTCAGGCTCAGTCAGACCCCATGCTCAGTCAGGCTCAGTCAGACCCCAGGCTCAGTCAGACCCCAGGCTCAGGCTCAGACAGACCACAGTCTCAGTCAGACCACACAGACACTGATGAGAAAGTTTTAAAAACCCTAAAATATTGCATAAAACAACATTGCATAAACAGTATTACTGCATAAACAGTATTATAACATTATCTTGTAATTTTTCTCACACTAGTTTGGGTTTTTACCTTACCTTCTATAACGGTATTTGAATGTTTGGTTTGTTAAAGGTGATACGCCATGCAAAACATCAGTTTTTATAGTTTACTTGGCTACTGAGTCATCTCTCTCTGCTCTCTCCTTCTCCATGCTGCTTTCCACACAGACCTGGCCTCGTCCCCTGTCACTCAATGAGCGCATTTGTTGTTCTTCTTGTGTTCAGTCTGCATGGTGAATGCAGCACATGCAACAATGTTGATGACAACTGTTCGTTTTTACTCTGTTTATTTAGAACCTAACAGACAACTAGGAAAAGCTCAAACCAAGTTTTCACCCAATGGATCAGACAGCTGAACAGTGTGGTGGCAATTCTACCTTTAACTAATCATGAGGAGAGGCAAAATCAATAATCAATAAAGGTATTGCTTTTATTAAAAACGTATTATAATAGGGAGCCTGGTCGTACCACCCACACAGGTGAAATGGAGTAAGAGCCTCCCTGTACAAAGAGTACAGGAGCATTTATATAGTCAAGTTACCCCATGCAAGCATCTGCAAAACACGTGGCCCTATGCACGTGTGTGTGTGTGAGGGGAGACAACTGGGTGAAAAGGTTACCTCAGTCTGTCGCAACTGAGTGAGGATAATGGGGGCCAAAAGACAGGAAGTCACTCCAGACATAGTTCCTCTAACGGTAGCTCAACGGTTCCCCCAAGTTGGGCACAGGTCACCGGATAAGACCGAAATACTCCAGATATCACAGACTGACCCTAGCTCACAGACACATTACATTATTGCAGCATAAATACTGGAGGCTGAGACAGGAGGGGTCGGGAGACACTGTGGCCCTGTCCGACGATACCCCCGGACAGGGCCAAACAGGCAGGATTTAACCCCATCCACTTTGCCAAGAACAGCCCCCACACCATGAGAGGGATATCTTCAACCTACTACCCTGAGACAAGGCCGAGTGTAGCCCACAAAGATCTCCCCCATGGCACGAACTCGAGGGGGGCGCCAACCCAGACAGGAAGATCACGTCAGTGACTCAACCCACTCAAGTGATGCACCCCTCCTAGGGACGGCATGGAAGAGCACCAGTAAGCCAGTGACCCAGCCCCATAATAGGGTTAGGGGCAGAGCATCCCAGTGGAGAGAGGGGAACCGGCCAGGCAGAGACGGCAAGGGCGGTTCGTCGCTCCAGTGCCTTTCCGTAAACCTTCACACCTCTGGGCCAGACTATACTCAATCATCGGACCTACTGAAGAGATGAGTCTTCAATAAAGACTTAAAGGTTGAGACCGAGTCTGCATCTCTCACATGGATAGGTAGACCATTCCATAAAAATGGAGCTCTATAGGAGAAAGACCCTGCCTCCAGCTGTTTGCTTAGAAATTCTTGGGACTGTAAGGAGGCCTGCGTCTTGTGACCGTAGCGTACGTGTAGGTATGTACGGCAGGACCAAATCAGAAGATAGGTAGGAGCAAGCCCATGTAATGCTTTGTAGGTTAGCAGTAAAACCTTGAAATCAGCCCTAGCCTTAACAGGAAGCCAGTGTAGAGCGGCTAGCACTGGAGTAATATAATCACATTTTTGGGGAATAATCAAGATTCTAGCTGCCGTGTTTAGCACTAACTGAAGTTTATTTAGTGCTTTATCCAGGTTGCAGGAAAGTAGAGCATTGCAGTAGTCTAATATAGAAGTGACAAAAGCATGGTAAAGTTTTTCTGCATCATTTTTGGACATAAAGTTTCTGATTTTTGCAATGTTACGAAGATGTAAACGCTGTCCTTGAAACATTCTTGATATGTTCGTCAAAAGAGAGATCAGGGTCCAGAGTAACGCTGAGGTCCTTCACAGTTCTATTTGAGATGACTGTACAACCATCAATTAATTGTCAGATCCAACAGAATATCTCTTTGTTTCTTGGGACCTAGAACTAGCATCTCTGTTTTGTCAGAGTTTAAAAGTTAAACATTTGCCGCCATCCACTCCCTTATGTCTGAAACAGTCTTCCAGGGAGGGCAATTTTGGGGCTTCACCATGTTTCATTGAAATGTAAAGCTGTGTATCGTGCGCATAACAGTGAATGTTAACATTATGTTTCCGAATGACATCACCAAGAGGTAAAATATATAGTGAAAACAATAGTGGTCCTAAAACGGAGCCTTGAGGAAAACCAACATTTACAGTTGATTTGTCAGAGGACAAACCATCCACAGAGACAAACTGATTTCCCTCCGACAGATAAGATCTAAACAATGCCAGAACTTGTCCGTGTGGATCAATATGTGTTTCCAATCCCTCCAAAAGAATGTGCTGATCGATGGCATCAAAAGCAGCACTAAAGTCTAGGAGCACTAGGACAAATGCTGAGCCTTGGTCTGATGCCATTACAAGGTAATTTACCACCTTCACGAGTGCAGTCACAGTGCTATGATGGGGTCTAAAACCAGACTGAAGCATTTCGTTTCCATTGTTTGTCTTCGGTAAGGTAGTGAGCTTTTTCTAAAAAATTTGAGAGGAATGGGAGACTCGATATAGGCCGATTTAGTTTTTTTCTGGGTCAAGGTTTTGCTTTTCATGAGAGGCTTTATTACTGCCACTTTTAGTAAGTTTGGTACACATCCGGTGGATAGTGTTGGATTCGGGGTAAACTTTGAACATTGACATACTGGAGACATGATAGATCAGAAGCATAGTATATTAAGGAGTGTAAGACTGGTTTTTACATAAGAAGTTAATGGTTCTCTGTAGAAAGACCGATGGCTTTGGAATGTGTTGGGTGGACGGGAGGAAGTCAGGATTGCAATAGGGCAAGTGGTTGGACATCTGTGGATTAGGTTGAGGTCAGGAGGTCAGGTCAGATCCCCTGAAGGGAGAAATTATGGTTCATTACCCTCTTCCTGTCGAACCATAAATTGTAAGGATTGGAGAGAGGGAGGAGTTCCTAAATGGGAATATATATATATATATATATATATATATATATAAAAAATATATTTGTGATGGTGGAAACATGCTTTTGTCTGAATACAGCTGTGTCGACCATTTGGGAATTATTAAACTTGGTTAATGCAACCGCTGTGTCAGATTTCAAAAAGGCTTTACGGCAAAAGCACACCATGTGATTATATTAGGTCAGTGCATAGCTACAGAAAACCATACAGCCATTTTCCAACCAAGGAGAGGTGTCACAAAAGTCAGAAATAGCATTAAAATTAATCACTTACCTGTTTGATGATCTTCATCTGGTGGCATTCCCAGGTCTCCATGTTAGGCAAATGTTTGTTTTGTTTGATAAAGTTAATCTCTATGTCAAAATACGTCCTTTTTGTTTGCGCGTTTAGTTCGGTAATCCAAATGCACAAAGTCCAGACGAAGTCCATTATAGTTTGTAGAAACATGTCAAACAATGTATATAATCAACCTTTAGGATGTTTTTATCATAAATCTTCAATAATATTCCAACCGGACAATTCCTTTGTCTTTAGAAAGGAAAGGGAACGGAGCTCGCACTCACGGCCGCGCGCGATAAACACCTCGAGGCTTTCAGCTAGACCACTGGTTGAAACAGCTCTTATTCGCTCCTCTTTCACAGTAGAAGCCTGAAACAACGTTCTGTTGACATCTAGTGGAAGCCTTAGGAATTGCAATCTGACCCCATAGACATAGTATATTGGATAGGCAATCACTTAAACTACAAACCTCAGATTTCCCACTTCCTGGTTGCATTTTTCTCAGGTTTTTGCCTGCCATATGAGTTCTGTTTACTCAGACATTATTTTAACAGTTTTGGAAACTTTTAGAGTGTTTTCTATCCAAATCAACTAATTATATACATATTCTAGCTTCTGGGACTGAGTAGCAGGCACTTTACTCTGGGCACCTTATTCATCCAAGCTACTCAATACTGCACCCCATTCCCAAAGAAGTTAAGCTTCTCTAGTGTCCGTGAGTTATTTACTCTGAAAAATTAGAAACTAACAATAGGGAGACGTTTATTATATTCAACATAGGCGGGCTAAGCACAGGAAGCAGCTCTTTAAGTAGTTTAGTTGGAATAGGGTCCAGTATGCAGTTTGAAGGTTTAGAGGCCAAGACTATTTTCATCAATGTGTCAAGAGATAATAGTATTAAAAAACTTGAGTGTCTCCCTTGATCCTCGGTCCTGGCAGTGTTGTGCAGACTCAGGACAACTGAGCTTTGGAGAAATACGCAGATTTAAAGAGGAGTCCGTAATTTGCTTTCTAATCATCATAATATTTTCGTCAAAGAAGTTTATGAATTTATCACTGCTGAAGTGAAAGCCATCCTCTCTTGGGAAATGGTGCTTAATAGTTAGCTTTATAAGACAGTATCAAAAATACATTTTGGTTTGTTCTTATTCCTCTCAATTAAGTTGAAAAAAAAATAGGATGATCGAAAAGCAGTGAGGGCTCTTCGATACTGCACGTGTCTTTCCAAGCCAGTCGGAAGACTTCCAGTTTGGTGGAGCACCATTTCCGTTCCAATTTTCTGGAAGCTTGCTTGCTTCAGGGCTCGGGTATTTTCTGTATACCAGGGAGCTTGTTTCTTATGGCAAATGTTTTTTGTTTTTAGGGGTGTGACTGCGTCTAGTGTATTTTGCAAGGTTAACCTGTTGAATCTCTAGGGGCGCTATTTCATTTTTGGATAAAAAACGTTCCCGTTTTAAGCGCGATATTTTGTCACGAAAAGATGCTCGACTATGCATATTCTTGACAGTTTTTGAAAGAAAACACTCTGAAGTTTCAGAATCTGCAAAGATATTGTCTGTAAGTGCCCCAGAACTCATTCTACAGGCGAAACCAAGATGATGCGTCAAGCAGGAAATGAGCAGAATCTCTGAAGCTCTGTTTTCCATTGTCTCCTTATATGGCTGTGATTGCGCAAGGAATGAGCCTACACTTTCTGTCGTTCCCCCAAGGTGTTAGCAGCATTGTGACGTATTTGTAGGCATATCATTGGAAGATTGACCATAAGAGACTACATTTTCCAAGTGTCCGCCTGGTGTCCTGCGTGGAATTCGGTGCGCAAACGCCAGCTGCTTGTACTTTTCCATTTGATTGAGGGGAGAAACCATGCTTCCACGAACGATATATCATTGAAGAGATATGTGAAAAACACCTTGAGGATTGATTCTAAACAACGTTTGCCATGTTTTCAGTCGATATTATGGAGTTAATTTGGAAAAAAGTTCGCGTTTTGAGGACTGAATTTTCGTTTTTTGGTAGCCAAATGTGATGTAGAAAACGGAGCTATTTCGAATTCACAAATAATCTTTTTTGGAAAAACTGAGCATCTGCTATCTAACTGAGAGTCTCCTCATTGAAAACATCCGAAGTTCTTCAAAGGTAAATTATTTTATTTGAAGGCTTTTATGTTTTTGTTGAAATCTTGCGTGCTGGATGCTAATGCTAACGCTAAATGCTACGCTAGCTAGCCACTTTTACACAAATGATTGTTTTCCTATGGTTGAGAAGCATATTTTGAAAATCTGAGATGACAGTGTTGTTTACAAAAGGCTAAGCTTGAGAGATGGCATATTTATTTCATTTCATTTGCGATTTTCATGAATAGTTAACGTTGCGTTATGGTAATGAGCTTAGGTCTGTAAATAGAATCCCGGATCCGGGTTTGGTAGACGCAACAGGTTAAATTGAGTCCCTCTGTTTTTTGTACTCTGACGTCCTTGGGTAGGTGGAGGGAGTCTGGAAGGGCATCTAGGAATCTTTGGGTTGTCCGAGAATTTATAGCGCAGCTTTTGATGATCCTTGGTTGGGGTCTGAGCAGATTATTTGTTTCGATTGCAAATTTAATAAAATGGTGGTCTGATAGTCCAGGATTATGAGGAAAAACATTAAGATCCACAACATTTATTCCACAGGACAAAACTTGGTCCAGAGTATGATTGTGGCAGTGAGTAGGTCCGGAGACATGTTGGACAAAACCCACTAAGTCGATGATGGCTCCGAAAGCCTTATGGAGTGGGCCTGTGGAATTTTCCATGTGAATATTAAAGTCACCAAAAATTTGAATATTATCTGCCATGACTTCAAGATCCGATAGGAATTCAGGGAACTCAGTGAGGAACACTGTATATGGCACAGGAGGCCTGTAAACAGTAGCTATACAAAGTTATTTAGTAGGAGGCTGCATAGATTTTATGACTAAAAGCTCAAAAGAAGAAAACTTTGCTATCGTAAATGTTAGCAACACCACCGCGGGACGCGCGGGGGATATGGTCACTAGTGTAAACAGGAGGAAAGGCCTCATTTAAGGCCTCATTTAATACAGTAAATTCATCAGGGTTTAAGATTATGATCAGCGATTAGTTCATTGACTAACTGCCATGGAAGTGAGGGATCTAAAATTAAGTAGCCCTATTTTGAGATGTGAGATATCACAATCGCTTTCAATAATGGAATGGAGGAGGTCTTTTTTCCAGTGAGATTGCTAAGGCGAACACCGCCATGTTTTGCCCAGCCTAGATTGAGGCACAGACACGGTGTCAATGGGGATAGCTGAGCTGACTATGCTAGTGGCAGACTCCACTAAGCTGGCAGGGTGGCTAACAGCCTGCTGCCTAAACAGCCTGCTGCCTGGCCTGCACCCTATCTCATTGTGGAGCTAGAGGAGTTAGAGCCCTGTCTATGTTCATAGATAAGATGAGAGCACCCCTCCAGGTAGGATGGAGTCCGTCACTCCTCATCAGGCCAGGCATTGTCCTGTTTGTGGGAAAGTCCCAGAAAAAGGGCCAATTATCTACAAGTTGTAGATAATGTCTAATGTTTACAAGTTGTGTCTGTAAATGCCGATAACGTATTGGAAGGAACAATAGTGTATGTGTGTAATAGAATGTGTGCAATAGAACCTGACCTCCGCCCACATTCCTCCTTCCTCCCTAATCCATGGCTATCCAACCTTATCAGTGACTGAAACCAGACTGTTACCCTTTGGCCCTCTCCATAGGATCCATGAGATTTAACAATTACATTATAGATGTAAAGTAGTTAAAGTAACATGAATAAATATATATTTCAAGCTAGAAACTTTTATTATTCAAAAACATAAAATACCACCATACCAGCCCAAGGTTGTTTTTTTTGTGTTTTTTTTTGTGAAATTATATTTTGGCCATATCGCCCAGCCCTATTGTTTGTGTGTGTGTGTGTGTGTGTGTTACAGTGCCTTCGGGAAAGTATTCAGACCCTTTGACTTTTTCCACATTTTGTTACGTTACAGCTTTATTCTAAAATGTATTAAAATAATGTTTTTCCTCATCAATCTACACACAATACCCCATAATGACAAAGCGAAAACAGTTATTTTTTGTGTGTTCATTTTTGTTTTGTTATTTGAAATATCTTATTTACATAAGTATTCAGACCCTTTGCTATGAGACTCGAAATTAAGATCAGGTGCAACCTGTTTCCATTGATCATCATTGAGATGTTTCTACAACTTCATTGGAGTCCGCCTGTGGTAAATTCAATTGATTGGACATGATTTGGAAAAGAACACACCTGTTTATATAAGGTCTCACAGTTGACAGTGCATGTCAGAGCAAAAACCAAGCCATGAGGTCGAATAAATTGTCTGTAGAGCTCCGAGACAGGATTGTGTTGAAGCACAGATCTGGGGAAGGGTACCTAAACATTTCTGCAGCATTGAAAGTGTTGTGGAAATTAAGTACTGAGAGAGATTTAGTATTTTCTTCAAAATGTATTTATTTAATGTCGATTAATTGTTGCAATAATGAGGCTGGTCGACCCCCCCCCCCCCCCCTGAGTGTTAAGTAAGTAACCTAACCAAGTAACCTAACCTCAACCCTCCTTATGCAGACCAAGGAGCATCATAAACCACTCTGGCTTCGTCTTGTCGTTATCTGCAAGTGGGTTGTTGTCTTAACCCCACCCTGGCTTAGTTTCCCAGATGGTTTTGAGACGATGAGTGATTGTTCTACTCCTAAGCTATCCCTTAGTAAAACACATTTTTGTCTATGTAATGCAGTCTTTAACCCATTTGTTAGCCCAAGCCATCTCCAGTGACCATACGCCCAGATTAGCTGCAGGGAACTAGAGTGGAGCCCGTGAAAACACAGACACTAATGGGACAGAAGTGTCTTATTATTAGTGAAATATTAATTGTTAACCATTAATATCAAATAAACCAGGTACATATGTACTTTTTCTATCACAGATGTCCCTAAGAACACAGAGCTGACAGAGCTTGAGAAGATCTGCAGAGAAGAATGGGAGAATCTCCTCAAATATAGGTGTGTGAAGCTTGTAGCATCATACCCAAGAAGACTCGAGGCTGTAATAGCTGCCAAAGTTCTTCAACAAAGTACTGAGTGAAGCGTCTGAATAGATATGTACAATTTCTAAAAAGCTGTTTTTCATTATGGGGTATTGTGTGTTGATTGACGAGGGGGGAAAACTATTTAATGAGGTTTTAGAATAAGGCTTTAACGTAACAAAATGCAGAAAAAGTCCAGGGGTCTGAATACTTTGTGTGTGTGTGGAAGTAGTGTTTGAATGTGTGTGTGTGTGGAAGTAGTGTTTGAATGTGTGAGGGATTTGTGTGGAAGTGACAGTAGTGTATAGTGTGTGTGTGTGTATATAAAGTCTAGTGAGTGTGCATAGGGTCAGTGCAAGATAGTTTTGGTACCATTAATTGACTGCAGTCTGGCTATTTAGCAGTCGCATGGCTTGGGGGTAGAAGGTGTCTCGGAGCCTGTTGGTCGGAGAGCCAATGCTCCGTTACCGTTTGCCGGACGGTAGCAGAGTGAACAGTCTATGGCTTGGGTGACTGGAGTCTTTGGCAATTGTTCAGGCCTTCCTCTGACACGCCTGATATAGAGGTTCTGATGGCAGAGAGCTCAGCCCCAGTGATGTACTGGGCTGTCCGCACCACTCTTTGTGGCGCTTGCGGTCATGCTGCCAGTCAAGATTCTCTCTTGTGGACGAGGCACTACCGTGCCCTCTTCACGACTGTGCGGGTGTGTGTGGACCATGTTAAGTCCTTAGTGACGTAAACTCCAAGGAACTGGAAACTCTCGACCCGTTTCAATACAGCCCTGTTGATGTGGATGGGGCGTGCTCTCCCCTCTTTCTCCTATAGTCCACAATCAGCTCCTTGGGCTTACTGACGTTGAGGTAGTTGTCTTGGCACCACACTACTAAGTCTCTGACTTCCTTTCCTGTAGGCTGACTCGTCGCTGTCGATGATCAGGCCTACCACCGTCGTGTTGTCAGCAGACTTGATGATGGTGTATGCTTAAAGTAATAAAAAAAAATTGTGATGCACTGATTTTACATTTTTGGCCGATACCGATATCTAATATTTTTCTTGCTCCAAAAAAATGTTACCAATACCGATTTTTATTTTTATTTTTTACATTTTAGCTGCCATTTAAGCATTATAGTGCAGTTAAATAGTTAAAACACACATGGACGCAGCGGTCTAAGGCATTGCATCTCAGTGCAAGAGGCATCACTACAGTCACTGGTTCGAATCCAGACTGTATCACATCCGGCCGTGATTGGGAGTCCAATAGGACAGCACACAATTGGCCCAGGGTCGTCTGGGCCGTCATTGTAAATAAGAATTTGTTCTTAACTTACTTGCCTAGTTAAATATAGGTTACACACCATACTGACCAAAAAGTTATTTTGTTGGCATTTACGTATGTCCCCATTACCAGTAAAACACAATCAAAACCTATTTCTTTCACTTACTTGCTGTTTCGTTGTTCAGTCGTTTCATTCTCAACCAGGATTTCTGTGGAACGGTGTTTGCGTGTCAAAGAAGATACACATCATATAACACTAATTTGACATGTCAAATAACACAATCTGTTTCAGTAGCTATAGTTAGCTAACTAACTTTATAGCTAGGTGTCATCTAAAATAACCCTAATTTATAAGACATGTTCTTATTTGATTAATGGTGGTCAGATCCATCTATGTGAAGCTAGCCACAATAAGGATTAGGCACAATAGTGGAATTTGCGGTTAGCCTTCAAAATAAAAGTATGGCATAATTCTACTATTTGTATTAATTTGCATCACTGTCAAAGACATACTTTTATTTTGAAGGCAAACCGCAAATTCCACTATTGTGCCTAATCCTTATTGTGGCTAGCTTCACAACACATAACCCAGTCCGGTCGAGCCTCACTAGCCAGATGAAGCTAGCTTGCTGCTTATAACGTTAGCTTTGGGCAACAGGGTTAAGTAGCTGGTTAATGTAAACTCACCCCATTCCGTACAAATGTGCGCAACTGCAACACTCAAACGAGGCTACAAAGAAAACTAATGAGACTGTTGACTTCAAAATCAGGGTGTGAACTAGGTTTCTATTCAAGCGTTGATCGACATGGTAATGGCTCTATAGTATTGGAGAAAAGTTGAGAAAACTGACCCTCCGTTACATCGTGACGTGACGTGTCATGTCGTAACGTACAGCACGCATAAAGCAACTATTTCTGTCTTACAATCTCTCTCCACCAGGTGTAGCACTTCTCTCATCCTTTAAAAACAAGAAATGGACAGTGACGGGGTTAAGGGGGGGATACCTAGTCATTTTCATGCGATCATCATTCTCAAAGCCGCTGTTTACTTCTATAAGATCACTTTAGCACTGGACAGATGGAGTGAAAAAAAGCAATTTTCCCACATCTCTCCTTCTCACTATCACGCATTAGTTTCGCTTCCCCACCCACCATTTTTAAAAAGTCCAGACGGGGCTCATTGCCTTCTTGAATCATGCATAAACGGGCAGCGTGGGGGTCATGTAATTGATTCTGTTGGAAAGGGGAGAAATTGTGCTTTACAATGGTATTGACATAACAGTTGATCTGGAAGTATTACATTTTTGGGGCGCTATAATGAGGTCAATTGTACGGACCAAGGCGACGTAAAAAAGTGAGTGGGTTTTAAGTTAGCTATTTATTTTCATGAACTGAAGTTTAATTTCAATAGATGAACAACAAGTGGCAACCTAGCTAATACTTACTCTTAAGTATTCCTAAATCATTGCTAAGAATAATGAAAATGACTGCAGTTTCTACTGATTGTTGTTTACCCCAGAAGTTGTGGTTGAACAAAAAATGCTTTATTACCAAAGCGGTATTGTAAATACATCATTCGTGGCCGGTGTTTGCTTGTTTGCAGACTTTTTTGTACAGCTTTGACAGTGCTGCTGTATCTTTTTTGACATGCAATGACCCAAACAGCGTTCCATAGTTTGTATGTCGTGAAGCTAATATCAGTGACGCTATTACTGTGTAACTCCGGTAGGGTAACATCAGAAAAATAGCGCACTTGGTAGTGTGTTCCGGTGCTCAACCAGTCGGTGAAAGCCAACATCACCCACGACAGAGAACGGTTGGATTGTCAAGGGCAATGAATTCCATTTTCTTGGCTTTAATGGATTTTACTTTGAGTTGTCTCACTGAAATTTTCTTACTCTTTCCACACAGACAGTGTTGCCAACTCCTCAGTAAAGAAAGTAGCTATTGGCTGTCGTAAAAGTCGTTAGAAGTCGCTAAATGACGTCCTCACCTAATTTGCATAATTGGCCATATAATTGTGATGGACGCTGTAGGAGAGAGGAATAACGTCGTGGGAGAGACAAAAATTTGTAAAAAACACACTAAATATGTTTAGATCTACAAATGAACTTTCTTCTTTTGATTATTGTTTTTTTTTATTTCACAATTCCAACCCTCCTTTATCCGGGCTTGGGACCTGCAAAAGTGACCCAAAATAGACACTGGCGGAGTTACTTTGTTTTTAATTTAATTTTTGTTTTATTTAAATTAATTTTTTTTCTTAATTTGGTTTGGTTTTTAACCTTATGGTCCACTTAGGAGCCTACAACAAGTCACAGTAAAACATCAACATTTTTAACCATAACATTTTTTTATTTTTTTTCTAAACAATCTAAATTACCCAAAAAGAGACGATAGAAAAAACTGTCAATGTCAATGTGAGAAAATTATAGTAACTAGTCTGGCCTTAATTCAGGCTAATTAAAAACATTTTTTTTTATGTAAGCCAGGGCGGGATCGACCAGCGGCGGCTTTCCGCATGTGCAATTCATTTGCAGTCTGACGCAGAGGGGTGAACATCTCCTGCTCTGACTGCAGCTGGGAGGGACTGCTGCATGAGGACAGGGCTGCCTGTGAGTGCTTTGGAACGGGGGTGGGGCCCATGGCAGCACCCGCTGCTCGTTAAGAAGAGTTAGAATGATACGTGCTTTCACGTCAGAGGCTCCAAAAGTCTCCAATAACACCAGAAAAAGTAGCTATATTTGTCGCTGGTCACTTTTTTTGAAAATGTGTTGCTAGAGGAGTCTGAATACTCTCTAAATATATCAACAAAGTCGCTAAGTTGGCAACACTGCACACAGCTAACATTGTTTGGGCTAGGTTAGGAATGCTGTGTTGCACATGTTGCGAAATTTTTTACGTGCCGTTATTACGTCATGTACCTACGTTATTTAGGAATGCACGGTAGCTTTGGCATCGGTACTAATATCGGCCGATTCCTATATGTTCACCGATATATCGTGCATTCCTACATTTTTTGCTTTGCTGTTTTTTTGCTTCTCTTTATTTGTTTTCTGTGAGGTTCATACATCTACACAAATCAATATTGAAACAGTGGCAAAGCCAGATACATAGACCTAGGGCTGGTTGATATGGCCCAAATATTATGTCATGGTATTTTTTTGTTTTTGAAAAATAGAAGTTATACATTTGCTTTATGAGTAGTGCGTGATCCTAGGGTGGCAACACATACATTCTTAGTGATTTCAATGGGTCTTTCTCCATTCTGATTGTTTTATACTGTTCAATTCAACTTCAACCAAAACTAATTTCAGCATTTTATAATTTCTGCTTTTCCTGCACTCAATTACAGTGGTGGAAAAAGTGCCCAACGGTCATACTTGAGTGAAAGTAAAGAAAATTAGTTTAAATTACTTTAATTACGTTAACAGAAAATTACGCAAGTAAAAGTGAAAATCACCCAGTAAAACACTACATGAGTAAAAGTCTAAAAGGTTTTTGATTTTAAATATACTGAAGTATCAAAAGCAGATGTAATTGATAAAATGTACTTAACCTCTCTGGGATTGTTCAGGACGCTAGCGTCCCACCACGGCAACAGCCAGTGAAAGTGCAGGGCACCAAATTCAAAACAACAGAAATCTCATAATTAAAATTCCTCAACCATACAAGTATTTTACACCATTTTAAAGATACACTTATTGTTAATTCAACCACAGTGAGGGCCTCCCGGGTGGTGCAGTGGTCTGGGGCACTGCACAGCAGCACTAGCTGTGCCACCAGAGACTCTGGGTTCGCTCCCAAGCTCTGTCGCAGCCAGCCGTGACCGGGAGGTCCGTGCGATGAAGCACAAATCTTCACTTAATTTTGCTGATCTTTGTCGGAATGCACTCCCAGGACTCCCACTTCCACAATAAATGTTTGTTTTGTTCGATTACGTCCATATTTATGTCCTCCGTTTTGTTCACGTGTTTAGTTCACTATTCCAAAGGCACAATGCGCGAGCACAAAATCCAGACGAAATCCATTACAGTTTGTAGAAACATGTCAAACGATGTTTACAATCAATCCTTAGGGTCTTTTTTATGATAAATCTTCAATAATATTCCAACCGGACAATAGCGTATTCATTACAGAGGAAAAAGAAGGAACGGCGCGACCGCGTGACCGCGCAGTAAACAACTGATTGGCCACAGCCTGGTCCACTTGTTGAAACAGCTCTTATTTCACCCCGTTCCACAATAGAAGCCTCAAACAACTTTCTAAAGACTGTTGACATCTGCTGGAAGCCTTGGTAAGAGCAATCTGGCCCCATAGACATAGCATATCGGTAAGGCAATCACTTAAAAATGAAACCACAAACCTCAGATTTCCCACTTCCTGGTTGGATTTGTCTCAGATTTTCTCCTGCCATATGAGTTCTGTTATACTCACATACATCATTCAAACAGTTTTAGAAACTTCAGAGTGTTTTCTATCCAATACTACTAATAATATGCATATATTAGCATCTGGGACAGAGTAGCATGCAGTTTACTCTGGGCACCTTATTCATCCAAGCTACTCAATACTGCCCCCCTGTCACCAAGAAGTTAAGTATCAAAAATAAAAGTATAAATAATTTCAAATTCCTTCCTATTAAGCAAACCAGATGGCACCATTTTCTTGTTTTTTAAGTTTACGGATAGCCAGGGGCACACTAACGCTGTCAAAATTTACAAACAAAGCATTTGTGTTTAGTGAGTCCTCCAGATCATGGGCAGTAGATGACCAGGGATGTTCTCTTGACAAGTGTGTGAATTGGACCATTTTCCTGTCCTGCTATGCATTGAAAATGTAATGAGTACTTTTAGGTGTGTTAGATTTGCGTCAATTCGAATCTGGTATCATGATAAATATGACAATGAGTCACGATTGTATACTATGTATTTTTTATTAGCTAAGCAATAAGTGGTAAATGCAATTTTCGTATATACGGGCTCTCTGTCCCACCTCGCAGGGCAAACAGAGAACTGACTTGTTCCTGACAAAGATATTATAATATACCCTGATGACAGTAGTAGTTCCGGCTTCCGAGCCGGCCTGTCAGAGTAGAGACTGGGCGTGGTTTAAACTTGCTCAGCCTATTGCAGGCGCTCAGGCGGGTCCCCGCCTCTTGGCGCTTCTGTTGATAGATGTAACTGTTGCTGTGAAGAACATCCATGCGCTCATGCTCGATACCGTTATCTCGCACCTGGCTCCTGTTATCTAACAAAAGACCGCTTGTTCTGCAACCCCACGCTCTGAATGTGCCCCCCTCCCAACTCATTGAACAGTTCCTGTCTTCATGCTACTCTGTATTTTTCCATCATGAGAAAGGCCCATGGCCCTGAGACTGTTAACAATGTTTCAAGTCAGCTATGTTGCATAACACATACATACATACAAGCCAACAGCAGATAATATTAAATCACATGTATGGTAACGGGCTTTAGTGCATAACACAGAAACCTCATAGGTGTCAGGGAAAATGTTTGGAGTAAAAAGTACCGTATTTTCTTTAGGAATGTAGTAGTGCAGTAAAGTTGTCGGGGGGAAAAAGTAAAGTACACATACCAAAAAAATGACTTAAGTAGTACTTTAAAGTATTTTTACTTTAGTACTTTACACCAGTGCTCAATTGAGATCATTTCCACACTGCCATGTAGGGCTACACGATATGGGCAAATAATCTAGGACTTATTTTTAACCAAATGTTGAAATTGTGATTTGACTTCCGAATTAGAGCATAACTGTTGGAATCATGGAAATATAATGACTATTCTAATTCTATAGTTAGAATATAATAGTGGGCACTTTGAATACAGTGTTGTTTGAGATGACATCAAATTAAAATTCCAGGGATGAGTTATTGTGACAGGGTAGGAACTAAAGTGTAGATACAGTGCCTTGCGAAAGTATTCGGCCCCCTTGAACTTTGCGACCTTTTGCCACATTTCAGGCTTCAAACATAAAGATATAAAACTGTATTTTTTTGTGAAGAATCAACAACAAGTGGGACACAATCATGAAGTGGAACGACATTTATTGGATATTTCAAACTTTTTTAACAAATCAAAAACTGAAAAATTGGGCGTGCAAAATTATTCAGCCCCCTTAAGTTAATACTTTGTAGCGCCACCTTTTGCTGCGATTACATACCTTAAGGGAACATTTTGGCATTTCGTGTATGATTAGTGAAAAAGTCCATATTGCAAATGTACGGTCCCTTACTAGACGTCCGAAATCGTTTGTAAAATTTGCGGTCGGCGTCGGGCCGTGCGGTAGGGCCGGACCTACCGGGAAGTCATCAAATGAACTTTGTCGGACATTCGGTTTCCGTTTTATAAAATAAACAAGTTTTTGACCATTTTTCCGCTATCCCGGAAATTCCCACAAGGGGGCATACGGAATCATATGGCAATTTGGCAAAACATCACGAATCACGACGGGGCCTTATCTCGAAAACGGAAAATATTTCGAAGCCGAAACTTGGTGAGCGTAGGTTTGGCATAATGGGCAGTTGGCCCCGAACAAGATGGCGTCTAGGCCTCAACGGTTTTTGAGTTATGGCCATTTTTCTGGGATTAAAGGTCCAAAATGGAAATAGAGAAATTATTTTTCCACTTCAGGTCAAAGTCAAGGAGCCTCCGGTGTCAATAAAAAAAGAACCAGCCATTTATCTATCGTCATTTAAGAGAAACGGAACAATGACAACTTGGTGATGTTCACAAATAGGCGTTTTTTTTTTTCAACGGTTACAGATCCAGTTGCAGGGTGTTCATACGAATCTTTTTAAAGTGTGCTGCGGAGCTCTGCGAGATTTCTGTGATTTTCTATGATTTTCTGAAATAACACACACATACTAAACCCTCCGTAAATAACTCAGTTCTTAACGTAAAGACTTAAAACTCAGGATTCTGTAACAGCATACCCCAATGAGGATATGTGGTGAATTATAGCTTCCTGTGCCAACCGGAAGTGCCATAATTGGTGTCTCAGGGGCTGTTTCGAAGGGTTAAAAAAGTCAGATCTGTCCAAAACTTCATATATGTGATTAGGCAACCCCCATGAACTGTAAATCAGTCATTTTTCCCAAAAAAATTCAAAGGAAAAAAAAATCACACTAAAACACAACTTGGAAGGAGGGACGTATTGGGGTGCGTAGAGACAGACAGTGGCTGCAATAGTTAGCTTTGTTCGAGCTAAAAAAGAACCGTCAGACCTAGAGTTCCGAAACTTTAGAAACCTGTTCTAGACCTCCGGTCGATGGTGCGTGGTGAGTTACGTGGCTCTAGACGGTTCTCGGACCGAGAAACAGCCTCGTACATTTGCAATACCTTCAATTCATTTTGACCATCACGAAAATGACGACGTTTAGAAAAGTCTCAGAGACGCAAGGCTAGGTGCATTGAAACCGGCTCGGCCCATAGAGACGGACCCCAACGTTTCTGTCCGATAGCTCGTTCAAGGACCCCGTAGCATGTCATGGAAAATAGTGGATTTTCAGCACCAATTAGGGTTTTTCTCGGACACCAAATGACCTATTGAGCCGAAACTTGGGATTTGGGGTCGCCTCAGCTAGGCCAACACATAACATAAGAAATGGACCCGCAGCTAGAACGTAACTACGTGTTTTATGTTTTTTTTTATGGTTTGAACCGAAGGCGTTGTGAATTTTGGGCCAGCTCTGAACGAGTTGG
Organism: Oncorhynchus clarkii lewisi; assembly: GCF_045791955.1. NCBI lineage: Eukaryota > Metazoa > Chordata > Actinopteri > Salmoniformes > Salmonidae > Oncorhynchus > Oncorhynchus clarkii. The sequence continues at coordinate 54,560,575 of NC_092148.1, read as the reverse complement.
AAAAAGTGGGTTTGGTGTCAGTTTGTATCAGTTTGGTGTCAGAATGATATCTAATTGACTGATGGACTCTTGTCCACTTGACTCCTCTTGTACATTTGCAATATGTTTAAACAGTGAGGTACCATCACCAAAAGCGACATTCTGAAATCTACCCTAACGAGCGATTGAGATGAACCAGAATCACTGCAAAGCCATCCCGAGTTCATCGGGCCAGTCAATTTCACATTCCTGCAGGATTTTTATAGCATGACAAATTCGTGATGGTACCTGCCCATTGAAACATATTGCAAATGCACAGTGACTTTGAAAAAGTAAGGAAACATAAACCAAAAAAATCACACATTTTTTGGGGGGGTTACCAGTTGCACATTTCAGATCACCAGTTGCACATTTCAGATCACCAGTTGCACATTTCAGATCACCAGTTGCACGGAGGAAAATCGTTACTTTTGACTTTGACTTCCTATGACATCATATTGCAAATGGACAAAACATATGCCTTATGCACAAGTAAAACAAACAAAAAAAATTATGATAATACAAGTTGACAAAAGTATAGTTTGAGCAAAGTATAGTTTGAATTTTGAGCATGCCAAATTCGTGATGGTACATGCCCATTGAACCATATTGCAAATGTACAGTGACTTTGAAAAAGTAAGGAAACATAAACAAATGGACATAATGAAATCACAATTTTTTTATTTTTGGGTTACCAGTTGCACGTGCATTTGCAATATGATTCCATAGTGAAAAAACATCACCAAATGGACATTCTGAAATCAACACTAACGAGCGATTGCGATGAACCAGAATCACTGCAAAGCCATCCCGAGTTCATCGGGCCAGTCAATTTCACATTCCTGCAGGATTTTTATAGCATGACAAATTCGTGATGGTAAATGCCCATTGAAACATATTGCAAATGCACGTGCATTTGCAATATGATTCTATAGTGAAAAAACATCACCAAATGGACATGATGAAATCAACACAACGAGTGATGGAAATGAACAACTATCACTGCCCGGCCGTCCCGAGTTCATCAGTTCAGTCAATTTTGGCCCCAAAAAAATTGACTTTTGACTTCCTATGAAATCATATTGCAAATGGACAAATCATATTCCTTATGCACAAGTAAAAAAATTAAAATTATGATAATAACATTTTACAAAAGTATATTCATACACTTCTTACACATGATTAATTGTCTTAAAATCGAAACAATTTCGAAAAACGGTCCAGAAAGCACTTTTTTTTAGTTTTTAAAGTTTAAAAAAAAAATCTAATTTTCGACTTTTGACATCCTATTAAATCATATTGCAAATGGACAAAACATATGCCTTATGCACAAGTAAAAAAAAATATATATATATATGATAATAAAATACGAATAAAGTATGTTGATACAGTTCTTATACGTGTGTAATTGACATTTTGAAAAACGGTCCAGAAAGCACTTTTTTAAGAATGTGTGAAGTTTTTTATAAAATTGACATTTTTGACTTTTGACTTCCTATGAAATCATATTCCAAATGGAGAAAACATATGCCTTATGCACAAGTAAAAAAATAATAATAATGATAATAAAGTATGTTGATAAAGTTCTTATACATGTGTAATTGACACAAAAATTGAAAGAATTTTGAAAAACGGTCCAGAAAGCACTTTTTTAAGGATGTTTGAAGTTTTTTACCAAATTTTGACATTTTTGACTTTTGACTTCCTATGAAATCATATTGCAAATGGACAAAACATATGCCTTATGCGCATGTAATTAAAAAAAAAAAAATAAGATAACAAAATTGGACAAAAGTATATTCATACAGTTCTTACACATGTGTAATTGACAAAAAAATCTAAAGAATTTCGAAAAACGGACCAGAAAGCACTTTTTTAAGGGGTGAAAAGTTTTTGAAAAAAAAATCATTTTTTCAAAATTTTGCTTTTGGATGTTGACTTGGGTTGCATTTCCAATATGAAAAACCCCGGTGGAGCGCACTCGCCCCCTGTTGGATTTTTGACGTGTTACAATTGGCAATTGCCATATGGCATTTGCCATATACTTTGCACGAATCAACGCCGCTTTGGGTGGTATTGGACATCGTGTATATGGTTTGTCCAATGCCAATATCTTGCCATTCATTTTTGTCCAATTCAGGGGGGTATTCCCTTACAGCTAGCTAGCTGTAAGTCGCTTGAGGTATGTCTCTATCAGTTTTGCACATCGATAGACTGACATTTTTTCCCATTCCTCCTTGCAAAACAGCTCGAGCTCAGTGAGGTTGGATGGAGAGCATTTGTGAACAGCAGTTTTCAGTTCTTTCCACAGATTCTCGATTGGATTCAGGTCTGGACTTTGACTTGGCCATTCTAACACCTGGATATGTTTATTTTTGAACCATTCCATTGTACATTTTGCTTTATGTTTTGGATCATTGTCTTGTTGGAAGACAAATCTCCGTCCCAGTCTCAGGTCTTTTGCAGACTCCATCAGGTTTTCTTCCAGAATGGTCCTGTATTTGGCTCCATCCATCTTCCCATCAATTTTAACCATCTTCCCTGTCCCTGCTGAAGAAAAGCAGGCCCAAACCATGATGCTGCCACCACCATGTTTGACAGTGGGGATGGTGTGTTCAGCTCACAGCAGTTGCTTTTACGCCAAACATAACGTTTTGCATTGTTGCCAAAAAGTTCAATTTTGGTTTCATCTGACCAGAGCACCTTCTTCCACATGTCTCCCAGGTGGCTTGTGGCAAACTTTAAACAACACTTTTTATGGATATCTTTAAGAAATGGCTTTCTTCTTGCCACTCTTCCATAAAGGCCAGATTTGTGCGATATACGACTGATTGTTGTCCTATGGACAGAGTCTCCCACCTCAGCTGTAGATCTCTGCAGTTCATCCAGAGTGATCATGGGCCTCTTGGCTGCATCTCTGATCAGTCTTCTCCTTGTATGAGCTGAAAGTTTAGAGGGACGGCCAGGTCTTGGTAGATTTGCAGTGGTCTGATACTCCTTCCATTTCAATATTATCGCTTGCACAGTGCTCCTTGGGATATTTAAAGCTTGGGAAATCTTTTTGTATCCAAATCCGGCTTTAAACTTCTTCACAACAGTATCTCGGACCTGCCTGGTGTGTTCCTTGTTCTTCATGATGCTCTCTGCGCTTTTAACGGACCTCTGAGACTATCACAGTGCAGGTGCATTAATACGGAGACTTGATTACACACAGGTGGATTGTATTTATCATCATTAGTCATTTAGGTCAACATTGGATCATTCAGAGATCCTCACTGAACTTCTGTAGAGAGTTTGCTGCACTGAAAGTAAAGGGGCTGAATAATTTTGCACGCCCAATTTTTCAGTTTTTGATTTGTTAAAAAAGTTTGAAATATCCAATAAATGTCGTTCCACTTCATGATTGTGTCCCACTTGTTGTTGATTCTTCACAAAAAAATACAGTTTTATATCTTTGTTTGAAGCCTGAAATGTGGCAAAAGGTCGCAAATTTCAAGGGGGCCGAATACTTTCGCAAGGCACTGTAAGTGTTTCCTAGGGGACCCTATAAGCTTTGGCTACATTGCTTGTTTTCTCTTAGCTACTTCATGTAGCTAACATATTCTTGCTTTGCATATTCCTCTTTGAAGATAGATACTGTTGCACAAACAACATGCTGATTTAGGTCTACACCATCACTGGCATTTTCAGGCTGTATTAGCTAGCTACGTTTGCTCTTACTCAGTACATTTATTAGCTAGCTAGCTAGCTATTAGCATTAGTGGCTAACAATTAGTGTCTCAAAATGTTTAGGCAACTTGCTAAGAAAATACAAACTAGCTGTTTGCTGATGTACGAAACACAAACTAATAGTGTCATTATAGAACGCTAGTGGATTTATATTAAGAAGCAAAGTGAGAACAGCATTGTTGTCATCAACATTGTAGCATGTGTTGCATTGACTATGCAGACTGAATGCAAGTGTCTCGTGGTTGAGGAACATCAAATGCGCTCCTTGAGTGACAGGGGGCGTGGCTAGGTCGGTGTGGAATGTGGCACAGAGAGAAAGAGCAGAGAGAGATGACTCATGTAGGGAATAAACTATGAAAATGGACATTACACATGGCATATCACATTTAAGAATAACAAAAAAAACATTCAAATACCGGTATAGAAGGTAAAGTATAAACCCAAACCGGTCCCTGCATCAATAACGGTATGTCATAAAATACGGTATACCGCCCAGCCCTACATAGACCACATAATCATCATATAGGGTTTCCATCAACGGCTAAATTATTGTCATAACCAATTTGAGGCCATGTATTTTAAAGAAAGCTGGACTCATGCAGTGGTAGAGGAAACACTGAGACTGAGTACCCAGAAGCGCCTTTCAGGTCACCCAAGGACACACTGTACATTTAAAAAAATATATATATATCATTTGGCAAGACTAAATATTTACCAGTGTTGTTGTGTTTCTCTGCCATGGCCCAAACATACAGTAGGCCACATGTCCTGTGGGGAAATTATTGTAATCAAAAGGAGGGACTTTTTTAAAGATTTCTTCAAAACAATCCGACTTTATTATTTAATTACTGCAGTAATGGAGCTGGTCGGTAATCACCACTGGAGGTAATCACTGAGAACTCAACCTGCTGGTTTGAGCCACAGCATTTTATAGCCAAGTCCATCCTCCTTCAGTCTACACGACACACAATAGATGTATGGAATGGGTCACAAGGTTAAGATTTGTATGAAAGATACTTATAATTCACAATGAGAATGAGAACCCATTGTGTGGATACCAGTGTCTGGCCCCCCAACTCCATACTAGAGCCATCTCTCCCTGGTACCGTTTAGAACAGATACATTAACTCTTGCCCTGGAATGCAGAATCCACAAAGACATCGTAAATCTTTCAGAGGCCCATCCTCAGTAGAACACACACAGATGAGAATTCTAACAACCTTTTATTATGCTGCAGTAACAGCATTATAACATAATCTTGTAATTTCCACCATAGTCCTTGAGCCTCCTGGTACTCCCTCGTTCCAGCTACAGGTGGTAAAGCTCTCGAAGGCTGCTTGTTTGCTGCCTGACTGACTATTGTTCCTTGTTTTCCAACCCAGCATGTCTTCCATGACTGATTAACAACAGATGTGACATTCCACATAAGTCGCACATGTCAGGTTGACCTGGTCGTGTTTATTTTTCACCAGATCCATTAACTTCTTTGGGACACCCCCCCTTCTCTCAATTTCCGCCTGAAGACATACCCTAATTTAACTGTAGCTCATGGCGAGAAGCAAGGATATGCATATTCTTGGTATCATTTGAAATGAAACACTCTGAAGTTTGTGGAAATGTGAATTGAATGTAGGAGAATATAACACCATAGATATGGTAGAAGAAAATACAAGGAAATAAACATACGTTTTCAGTTTTTTATTGTTGCATCTTTCAACTGAACAGGAACAGCCAAACATTCAGATATGATGCTGGGGATAATTTCGATGAAGAACATAAGAGGGCAACAGTATTTGAAAAAAGTTTCAAAAAGATATCTTCAGGAATGAGTGAGCTACATGACATTGAGCATGTAGTCACCCAGGTGTCCCACATAAGTTGCCCAAATGTACCCAAGTGGCCGAATTGGTACAGTGATACATTTTGAAGTAAATAACTATATACAAAGTACTAAAATGCTATTCTAGCACACCCCCCACTAACAAAAAGAGGATTGGAATGAAACCAAACATGACTAGATAAACGTAAATTTAGTGTGAGTAATACATACAATGGTTTGTTGAACGTTGAAGGAGACAGAATTCATGACACAAGCCGTTTACAAAATGTATGCTATAAAAATTGATTTATCGAACAAAACAACCATTTAATTGTGAAGATTGGACCTTTTGTATTGCCAAAAGAAGAAGATCTTCAAATGTAAATTATTATTTTATTGCTATTTCTGACTTTCGTGATGCTAATATTTGGTTGGAAAATGCTAGTAATAATTGTGTGTGCGTGCTGTCCTCAGATTATCGCATGGTATGCTTTCGCCGTAAAGCCTTTTTGAAATCTGACACGGCGGTTGGATTAACAAGAAATTAATTGTTTAAATGATGTAAGATGCATGTATTTACAAGAATGTTTAATATTACGAATGGTGTATTTAGAATTCTTGCGCTCTGCAATTACACCGGATGTTAGCCAGGTGGGACGCTAATGTCTAGAGAGCCTAGAGAGGATAACAACACATCAAATTTGAACACTGATGGGTGGTTTCCCGGACACACTTTCCAGAGATCCTCCAATAACCATGCATTTTATTAAGGCTGGGAATTGCCAGGGACCTCACGATACGATATCACAATACTTGGGTGCCGATACAATATATATTGCGATTTTCTAGATTCTAAACTCAGAAAAAAAAAGAACCGTCCCTTTTTCAAGAGAATTTGTACAAATCTAGATATCTTCACTGTAAAGGGTTTAAACACTGTTTCCCATGCTTGTTCAATGAACCATAAAACATGTATGAACATGCACATGTGGAACGGTCATTAAGACACCAACAGCTTACAGACGGTAGGCAATTAAGGTCACAGTTCTGAAAACTTAGGACACTAAAGAGACCTTTCTACTGACTCTGAAAACACCATAATAAAGATGCCCAGGGTCCCTGCTCATCTGCGTGAACATGCCTTAGGCATGCTGCAAGGAGGCATGAGGACTGCAGATGTGGCCAGGGCAATAAATTGCAATGTCCGACCTGTGAGATGCCTAAGACAGCGCTACAGGGAGACAGGATGGACAGCTGATCGTCCTCGCAGTGGCATACCACGTGTAACAACACCTGCACAGGATCTGTACATCCGAACATCACACCTGCCGGACAGGTACAGGATGGCAACAACAACTTCCCGAGTTACACCAGGAAAGCACAATCCCTCCATCAGTGCTCAGACTGTCTGCAATAGGCTGAGAGAGGCTGGACTGAGGACTTGTAGGCCTGTTGTACGGCAGGTCATCACCAGACATCACCGGCAATAACGTTGCCTATGGGCACAAACCCACCGTCGCTGGACCAGACAGGACCGGCAAAAAGTGCTCTTCACTGACGAGTCGCGGTTTTGTCTCACCAGGGGTGATAGTCGGATTCGCGTTACACCAAGGCCTGTACTCTGGAGTGGGATTGATTTGGAGATGGAGGGTCCGTCGTGGTCTTGGGCGGTGTGTCACAGCATCATCGGACTGAGCTTGTGGTCATTGGAGGCAATCTCAACTCTGTGTGTTAGAGGGAAGACATCCTCCCCAGACGTGCTCAATGGGATTGAGATCCTCCTCCCTCACCCTTCCTGCAGGCTCATCCTGACATGACCCTCCAGCATGACAATGCCACCAACCACGCTGCTCATTCTGTGCGTGATTTCTTGCAAGACAGGAATGTAAGTGTTCTACCATGGCCAGCGAAAAGCCCAGATCAATCCCATTGAGCACGTCTGGGACCTGTTGAATCAGAGGGAGAGGGCTAGGGCTATTCCCCTCCAGAAATGTCCGGGAACTTGCAGGTGCCTTGGTGGAAGAGTGGGGTAACATCTCACAGCAAGAATTGGCAAATCTGGTGCAGTCCATGAGGAGGAGATGCACTGCAGTACTTTTGATTTTGACCCCCCCCCCCCCCTAATATAGGTTTCTTTTTTTTGCTGAGTTGATATTTATTGCAATTTGATACTGTGTTTTTATTGCGATTTGATGTTACACACATATTGGTCATTATATGTCAGCTGCAGAGAGACGAGAGAGGGTGAGAAAACGAGTTTTGATAATACAAGTGCTGAAAACATGTTGGCTCACTTAAAAAGAAGCTATAGGATGAAAAATATCATAATGTTGGTGCTGACTAGCAATAAGAAATATATATTCAAATATCGAAATATCATCCCAAAATATCGTATCACCCCATCACTACTTGTTAATCTGTGTCGAGGAAACCGGCCCTGAATGTAGTTTCCACAAAATCAACCTTTTTAGACAGCATTTTGACACATCCATCTTTTCCTATTCATTCTGTCCAGATAGCAAAAGATGCCAAGGAGTGTGTGCAGGAGTGTGTCAGCGAGTTCATCAGCTTCATCACGTCGGAGGCCAGTGAGCGCTGCCACCAGGAGAAGAGGAAGACCATCAACGGCGAGGACATCCTGTTTGCCATGTCCACCCTGGGCTTCGACATGTACGTGGAGCCCCTGAAACTCTACCTTCAGAAGTTCAGAGAGGTGAGAGAGAGAAGGGAGAGAGAGCCTGGGTGTGCGTGCGTGCAATTTCTCGACCTAAAACATTTGCCTGTGGACTGGTGCATTCTCGAGTTCTCAGGAAGTCTCTATGTATGGCCTTGACTCAAACACAAAGGGCTTGATGTTGCTGTGTCCTTCCCTTACCTGGCCATTAAAGGGGAATGGAAACACTTCAGGAGTAGATCTAAGCAAAGATATATATTCAATCCACTAATATTAAACATGTGCATTTAACATAAAAACATCTCTATATTTAGTGTTTTGATTGTCGACCAGGTTTATTTGAGCAATGATCAGCGCCATTTTAAATTGCCATAGAAACGACTGACGCCAGTCCGTGCATCACTGGCAGGAATCAGCAAATTGTCTGTGGTATTGAATTTGTGCTAAGAGAGTGAATTGTAGAGAGTGAGGATACGCGCGGACAATGAAGATGGCGACAAGTGGCTCCAAAAAAATCCCTCTGTAAACTTCCATCGGCTGCCCAAGGACCTACAACTTTTGAAGAAGTGGCTCCATGTCCTGAAGAGGAAGGACGTGCCAGCTTGAGCTTGCAGGATCTGCAGACAGCACTTCGCGGAGGGAGACTTTGCGATGAAGGGCCAGGCTAGCGTTTGACACGAGATGAAGGTAACAAGCTAATTGCATCTGAAGTGTTTTGTGTAACCCCCCCCCCCCCCCCCCCCCAGCAAATAACGTTAGCAAGTTAGCAACTCAACAGCAACTAAAATTGCAACACAGTTTATCTGTGCACCCCTGATATTAGGTAACGTTAGTTACTGTAGCTAGCTTCCATCTCAGATAGTCAAGTACTGTAATACATTTTGTTGACAGATTTATTTTTGTAATCTTTTGTTAGCTCCACGTCATTTAGCTAGACTGAAGTTGACATCGCTAATGTTTGCTGAAAAATAAATGTCCCTCGTGTGTGTGTGTGTGTGTGTGTGTGTGTGTGTGTGTTGACAAGGCACACAGGACAGGTAGCTTGTTAATGCCAACTGATATATTTGGGTTCAGTTGTCTTAACAAAACATTTGTTTGTTTTCAGGATGACATATTCATCCCTGAAATGTTTTCATCCTGGAGGAGTCTGTGCAGGAGGCAGAGGTGGTACTTGCAAATCTGTGTTATTGGCTATTGTTTATTTCAGGTATATGCAGTTATTCTATTTAACTAGCCTAATAGATGCCTTAATTGTTTTCTACCAACAGGAAAGAACGGTTAGTGCAGCATGCCAAACTGACCACCTGGTGCCAGAGTGTTCCTGGAGAAGAGGTCCAGTGGGACCATCACCAAAGAGCTCAGGGCCCAGCTAGATTGCGCTCAGAACCATCAGTATACAATCGAGTCCTGCCCCTATACGCCACAGATGGAGCTGACGGACAGTGAGATCAGTGAAGACCATAACTCGCTGTAAAAATCGCAATCATCTCAGTGCGAGCCAAGATATACTATCAATCACTTTGGGGAAGCGGGATGGTGTTCCGAAAATGGAGAAGGAGCAGGCCATTCAACAGCGAATTCAAAGATACACCCATCCATAAAGGGAATCCGAATGGAATAGTTTTTTCGCATGTGTTTTTTTTTTTTTTACCCTTTTCAATGGATGTGCTACCTACCTTGTCCCAGTTCTGTTTCGACTCTCTCAATCTATGAATGCTCAGCTATGAAAAGCCAACTGACATTTGCTTCTGAAGTGTTGAACTGTTGCACCCTCTAACCACTGTGGTTATTATTTTGATGTAAAAGGGGCTTTTGTAAAAATACATTTGTTTGCTCTGCTGGATGCTGTGTATTCACTGTCTGAGTGATGGGACATTTTTATAGTATCTGTAGCATATTTTGGTGTGTATTTAATCTGCATTTTAACTTCTTAAAATGGCAATCAGTAGTAGAAACAATAACAAAGAGACTCCCTGCTCTTCTTTTGGTAAAAAGCTGAGGGATAGGGCCGGAGAAATGTAACCAAACTCAAATTCATAGACAGAGTTATAGATGCAAGGACTGACCATCCATTATATCAAAATTGTAATCCTCTTTCTATGATCTGTTTCCACTACCATGTACCCAGTTTGCTTTGGATAAAGGTGTCTGCTAAATGGCATATATTATTGAAGTCTACTTTGACTCTGCCAACTAGTTGCCAGTGTAGGTACCATTCCTTTCCAATAGAAGGCAGCCAAAGCTAGTTTAAGTCACTACACTAGCGACAGGGACACAGGGTTAGTGCGCATTGAAAGTAGTTTTATCTTCAAAGCAAGTTTATCTGGTTACACTTGAACCTGTTGTTATAGTGGACAAGCTAACTCATACTATTTTTTACATAAGACCCAGGCATTAGGTATATGTCTTAGGCTAGATTTACTAAATTAATTTTAATCAATGCCTTTGCTTCTGGCTATTCTCCCTTGTGTCCCTCCATAGGGTGAACTGGCGATAAGCTGCCAGCCTGTATGCTCTGCAAACAAAATCATAAGAAAAGTTAGTCTGATACCTAAACTAAATCACAATGTATTTATAATGAGCACGCCCCATTATTGGTTAGAATGAGATTTCATGAATCATGATGTCTGCGATTCGAACTCTGGTCGTCTAATCTAAAGGTAAATGTGTTACCTACGCGCCAAACAGCGCTGATGATAAACAGCGTTATAGAATACTATAACGAATACTACATATATTGGACACCTACCCACTACTGATATTAACCTTAAACAATTGATAATCAAGCAAAATTTCACAAATTATTTAACTGGCATATCGACTGCTGACTGGCCGAGTAACCTCTTCAGCCAGGAAGTCCTTCGTAAGGATTAGTGACGCGTTCAACAACTACATCGTCATCCTGTCAGACTGACAGGAACCCAGCCACCATCCGCTGGGATTTTGTGCTGTATCGCCACCATCTCTCTACAACACACACACTCGTACTCTAGCCATTACCTGGCAGCATCCCCACTCACACCAGTTTGTGTTTGCCAACTCCAACCCTCTAGCTGAGGTGTTTCAGGCGGCATATCGGTGTTGTTATTGCTACGAGAATAGACTCTTTGATCTGGGGCAACGATTGGCTCAAACATGAACGGCTTCAGTAGGTTTATTGGCTCCCTAACTAACAATTATTTAATTCTCTGTAATAAACTCATTCGCAGACTTGGAGCTACTCTGTAAATTCAGCCATTTTGGAGAGTTCCAAAATGCTCTCCTGCCATTGACGCAACAATGCCAATATGACGGTTTACAGCTGGCGTTGTAAATCATAGTGTTTCCATTCCCCTTTAACATATCACACGGTTGATGCTGTGGAAATACAGCTCAATGTTAAATACTAACACATTCTTAATGTGTATCTATAGGCGATGAAAGGGGAGAAGGGAATCGGAGGCGTATCTGTAACGGAGGGACTCGGAGAAGAACTCACGGACGACAGCTTCGGTAAGTGGGGCCTCAATCCTCATAGAAAGTATCAACTGTCGTTATCTTCCTCCAGCACTCTGTTAAAAGCTCAAGGATTAGGCCTAGATGAAAGGATGAGAAGTGCTGTATGTATAAATGTACTCCTTTGTTATTTATGTGACAGGGTCATCAGCTAGTTTATGGTCCAGTTGACTTTCATGGCCTTATTTACTGCAGTTTTCCCCCCTGGACCCAGTCATAATCCTCCCCTGAAGATCAACAGATAAGAGAGAGGCCTTTCATCCTGGTCTCCCTAGGAAAATAGATTATTAGGCAGTAACCTAGAGATTAGTGGCCCGGGGCCTAAACCAGAAACCTATTGTGTTTTAGGTTATGGTCCTGCTGAAAGGTGAATTTGTCTCCCAGTGTCTGTTGGAAAGCAGATTAAACCAGGTTTTCCTCTTGGATTTTGCCTGTGTGTAGCTCTACGTTTCTTTTTATGAAAGAATGATAAAACATCAGCATGGTGGTGGCTGCATCATGTTGAAAATATGAAGTGGTACTCAGTGATGTTTTGTTGGATTTGCACCTAACATAGTGCTTTGTATTCAAGACAAAAAAGTTAATTTCTGACAGATTATTTTCAGTGTTACTTTAGTGCTTTATTGCAAGCAGGATGTATGTTTTGGAATATTTGTGTTCTGTACAAGCTTCCTTCTTTTCCATCTGTCATTTAGGTTAGTATTGTGGATTAACTACAATGTTGTTGATCCATCCTTAGTTTAATGACTGTGATAAGAGAGAATTAATTGTTTTAAAGTCATCATTGGCCTCATGGTGAAATCCCTGAGAGGTTTCCTTCCTCTTCAGCAACTAAGTTAGGAAGGACGCCTGTGTCTTTGTAGTGACTGGGTGTATTGATACACCTTCCAAATTTCAATGCTCAAAGTGATATGCAATGTCTGCTTTTTTATTTTTACCCATCTACCAATAGGTGCCCTTTGCGAGGCATTGGAAAACCTCCCTGGTCTATGTGGTTGAATCTGTGTTTGAAATTCACTGCTCGACTGAGGGACAGATACTTGTATGTGCGGGGTACAGAGATTAGGTAGTCCATGCAATTTATTATGAGACTTGTTAAAGAAATGTCTACTCCTGAACTTTTTTAGGCTTGCCATAAGATAAGAATACTTATTGACTCAAGACATTTCAGCTTTTCAATTTTGTAAACATTAAAAAAAATAAAAATAAAAAAAAGAATTCCACTTTGACATTATGCAGTATTGTGTGTAGGCCAATGACACAAAACTTGATTATCCTTTATTCTATTATATGTTTAGTAAGTCCTCTAATTTATAGGGAGACTGACAGAAGGCGGGCTCTAATGGCCGGACAGTGTGACATTAGGAACGACCCGTTGATTCAGAGTACTCAACCTGTTTAATGTTCATATGAGATAAAGCTGAGATTTCCTCATAAGAGTTCAGTTTTTTTCCCCTGTTCAGAGGACAATTTCTATCTTAAAAGGAAATAGGCTATTCATAATTCTAAACATGACTTGAATAAGTTGCATACATTGTGTTTATAGTAAAATGCATATTATACTTTTAATAACATGGGAAAAATATCAATGTATAATTGGGTTTATACCAAAACGTGAGTTTTTCTGTTTAATACATTGATAAGAAACGCTTATGTTCTGGCGTTAGCACCCTTTTTTGCTCTTTGTTCACAAAGATATATTTTTGACTGCAGGTGGCACTCGGGGTCGGAAAGAAATGGGGGGAAACAGATGAGATTTGGTATTTTATTAGGATCCCTGTTAGCTGTTGTAAAAGCAGCAGCTACTCTTCCTGGGGTCCACACAATACATTAAACATGATACAGAACATCATTAGACAAGAAAATAACTACATACATTTTTAAAAAGGCACACGTTGCCTACATATCAATGCATACACACAAACTATCTAGGTCCAATAGGGGAGAGGCGTTGTGCCACGAGGTGTTGCTTTATCTGATTTTTGAAACCAGGTTTACTGTTTATTTGAGCAATATGAGATGGAAGTTCCATGCAATAAGGGCTCTATATAATACTGTATGTTTTCTTGAATTTGTTCTGGATTTGGGGACTATGAAAAGACCCTTGGTGGCATGTCTGGTGGGATAAGTGTGTGTGTCAGAGCTGTGTGAAAGTTGACTATGCAAACAATTTGGGATTGTCAACACATTGACTGCATCACTTCTTTTTATAAGAAACAGTCTCCCCTCAACTCTTAGCTAAGAGACTGGCATGCAAAGTATTTATATCAGCTCTCTGATTACAATTAAGAGCAAAACGTGCCGCTCCATTCTAGGCCAGCTGCAGCTTAACTAGGTCGTTCTTTGCAGCATAGTACCACATGACTGGACAATAATTAAGATTAGGCAAAACTAGAGCCTGCAGACCTTGCTTTTTGGAGTGTGGTGTCAAAAAAGCAGAGTATCTCTTTATTACGGCTAGACCTCTCCCCATCTTTGCAACCGTTGAATCTATGTTTTGACCATGACAGTTTACAATCTAAGGTAACGCCAAGTAATTTAGTCTCCTCACCTTGTTCAACCGCCACACCATTCATTACCAGATTCAGCTGAGGTTTAGCACTTAAGGAATGGTCCCTGATGTCCTTTATGGCCCGTCATATTATGAAGCACATTCTGGTGACTCTGGTAACCCACTCAAGGGCATGAAGGGTGACCCTGGTTCATGTGTTAATGTTTAATTGTAAATCGCCCCCGTCGCGCATATCCTCCTCGTGGGCCCTCGTCGCAACACATGAAAATCTTCTGAAGAACTGTCAAAAAAGGTACACACCATATAAAGCACTTAAATGTTGCTAAAAGTAATTAGTTAATTGAAAATCTTCTGAAACCGACACTCTCTCTTTACTGCCCAAATACAGATAGTAAGAACATGGACCAGCAAGCTATTTGATTCTCTATTTTAGGAAACAAATGTGTACAAATGATTTAAAGGTGCAATATACAGAAATCGCTCCGCCTTTTTCCTGGTTGCATGTGGCATTGTGTTGGTTCCACTTTTCTGGGCTCCGTTATTTACTTGACAAATAAGGAACACTCAATGTGTACTTATAAATCATAAATGTTTTAATCAAAATACAGCTGTAGACAGAAGTCAAAGATCAAACATCAGACATACAACTGTCTCTCCTGAGTTCTGCCCCGAACAAAAGAAAGACGGGATCTTATCTACACCTTATGGTGTGATCTCCTATGTCAAACCCTGCATGCGCAGCTAAAATAACAAGTTATTTTTTTATAATATGTTTATTATTTTACAATAAAAAATCAAATAAAAAAGACAGCAATACTAACAATGACATTCATTGTACTGTTGAATGGGATGGCCAATTTAGAGGCCAAAACAAAACTTAACTCACACATAATCAAAATTAAAAAAAATCCTATTAGGTGGTACATGTACAAGACGACAGCATATAGTCATTACAAGCAGTGTAGTTAAGCCAAAAATAAATATTGAGTGGAGTACAGCACAGAGTAGCAGCAGATCGTCAACCCAGTTATGAAGCGGGACTAGACCATTTATCCAGTATCGGCTGCCATATTTTGTAAAACATTGGACTTCTATTGGAGGTATTGTATCGAATCTTTTCCATATGTATTACATTTCCTAAATCCCGTAACCACATTTCAAAGGTAGGTACAGTCTCCAATTTCCAAAATTGCAATATGAGCCTTTTGGCTAATAGAGTACAAAGAGAGACAGCTTTCCCTTCGTGATTATTCCCATCAACTGTACCAAACAGAGCGGTCAATGGGTCTGGGGCTAGAACTCTATCAAAGGCTCTAGATAAATAATCAAAAATGAGAGACCAGTAAACATGTAATTTAGGACATGTCCAGAATAAGTGGGTCAACGTCTCCTCATCCTGCTTGCACCTCTCACACAGTGGTGAGGTGTCCGGGAATATTTTATGCAGTTTTAATTTTGAGTAATGTAACCTGTGTATCACCTTAAACTGTACAAGGTTGTGTCTGGCATTCACTGAACTGTGGTTTATATTCCTGAGAGCTTCTACCCAGTCCTCATCTGAGATTTCTGAGCCAAGTTCTTGTTCCCAAGCCCTTTTAATGGTGTCTGTGGATACCTCTATGTGGGCTTGTA
Organism: Oncorhynchus clarkii lewisi; assembly: GCF_045791955.1. Lineage (NCBI taxonomy): Eukaryota > Metazoa > Chordata > Actinopteri > Salmoniformes > Salmonidae > Oncorhynchus > Oncorhynchus clarkii. The sequence goes on along the minus strand of NC_092148.1, from coordinate 54,544,696 downwards.
GCACATCATACAGTCTAGAGACCGACCCTTTTGAATAGGGTTTGACAAGGATCAAGCTATCTAATGTAGGACTATTTGGCTTCATGCCATACTGTGGGATATGTGTCCTTACGAAATTCCTGATTTGGAGGTATCTGAAAAAATGTGTTGTTGGCATGTTGAACTTTCCCTGTAATTGTTGAAATGAAGCTAACTGATCATCTATGTATAGATTACCAATTGTTGTGAGCCCCTTCTCCCTCCACTGTGAAAACACCACATCATCCAATGCGGGGTAGAAAGCATGATTCAGGCAAATCGGGCTGTCAATGTATACAGTGGGTATGTTAAGAAAATACCTAATCTGTTTCCAGATCCTAAGCGTATGACAAATTACTGGGTTAGAGTCATAAGTGGATTTTTTCACATATGATGGGCTATTAACAAGTGCAGGGAGTGAGGAATGTTGACAGGAGGCCTGCTCAATCAAAAGCCATGCAGGCATATCCTTCTGTCTCATCGCAGGTAAGCTTTCCCTCCAGAAAGACACAATGTCCAGATTAGCAGCCCAATAATACAGTTTAAAGTGAGGAAGGCCAAATCCCCCCTCTATTTTGTACTTGCATAAATGCTTCTTTGAAATTCTGGTTGCCTTGTTATCCCATAAAAATGGAGTTACTATTGAATCCAGTTTCTTAAAATAGCTTTGTGGTATGAAATTGGTTAGACATTGGAAGAGGTAGAGAAACCTGGGTAGGACAACCATTTTAATAGCGTTTATACGACCAACCAAGGAGATAGGCAGAGTTTTCCAAAAATCTATATTTTGTTTAAACTGATATATTTTCATGTCCCAATTCGCTTTCAATAGCTGATCAAGGTCTCCTGTCACTACAATGCCAAGGCTTGTGAACTTGTCCACCACTGTTCTAAACGGGGTAGATTGCAGAAATTGCATATCCACAGGCCGTGATATTGGCATCAACTCACTTTTTTGCCAGTTTATCTTGTAGCCAGAGAAGAAGCCAAATGTGTTTATCAAGTTAAGTAAGGGTGGAATAGAAGTTTTAGGCTTGGACAAAAACAAAAGAACATCGTCTGCATATAGGGACATTTTGTGCTGTGTGTCCTTTTATTTTAACAGAAGCTATATCGGCACATGCCCGAATGCGAGTAGCAAGGGGTTCCATGGCTATAGCGAAGAGAGCAGGCGAAATAGGGCACCCCTGTCGGCACCCCTTGAACAAGCGGAATGACTGCGACATTTCTTGATTGGTTACCACGGACGCCATTGGGTGTGCATAAATAATTCTTATCCAATTAATAAATTCCTTTCCGAATCCGAAGTGCTCCAGAACCGACATCATATATTTCCACTCAATCCGGTCAAACGCCTTCTCTGCATCAAGAGCTATTACCACTGCCTCAACCTTATGATTGTGATACATTACGTTGAAAAGACGTCTGAAATTGTAGTGTATATGTTGGCCCAGGATAAAACCTGTCTGGTCAGGGTGTATGATGTCGGAAATATATGTTTTCAATCGGTTTGCCAATATCTTTGTCAACACCTTGTTTTCTATGGGGAGTAACGACATGGGGCGATAAGACGACATCTCCATGGAATCCCTATCTTTTTTCAAGATCAGTGCTATTGTAGCCTCATACAGTGTTTGCGGGAGTTTGGCATTTTCTTTGGATTGTTTAAACATTCGCAACATAAGTGGAGCTAGACTGGCGCAGTACTTCTTATAGAATTCTATTACATATCCATCGGGCCCAGGGGCCTTGCTGTTTGGAAATTGTGCTATCGCTGTGTTCATTTCCTCCAAAGTTATCCCTGCATCAAGTGCAGAAGCTGCCCCCCTGTCTAGTTTAGGAAGTTCACATTCAGCGAGAAAGCGTTCCATAGTTTGTGGATCAGTAGCATCGCATTTTGATTGGTATAGCTCTGAGTAAAACTGCGCAAAGCATTTATTAATATCCTGCGGATCTGTTAGTATTTTACCCTTCTTGTCTTTTATTTTGTGAATAGCTCTAGATGCCTGTACATGCCGTAGCTGTCTTGCTAATAATTTATGTGGTTTGTCACCCAGTTCAAAATAACTTTGTTGCGTTCTAGCAAGTAAAGAGCCCACCTGTTTCGAAAGGATGGTATTGTATTCATATTTTAACTTTGTGATCTTCTCAAGGACTGAATACGAGGAATTCGTCCTAAAAACGTTCTCCTGTTCCCTTAACTCTCTTTCAATTTCTCTTAGCCTAGTATTGGCGCGTTTCTTCCTCTCTGATGTATAAGAAATAATGTAACCTCTAATCACAGCCTTTAGAGATTCCCAAAGGGTGGAGTCGTCAACATCCCCCGTGTCGTTAGTTCCGAGGAAAAAGGCAATCTGCTCCTTCAAATACTGACAAAAAGCCTCATCTTTCAGCAGGTATGCGTCTAAGCGCCACGGTCGCCGACCTGTCGACATATTGTCGAGTTTCAGCACCATGGACACAGGAGAGTGGTCCGTAATTAGAATAGGGTGATAGGTAACCGACTCAGCCGCTGAGATTAGTTTGGAGTCCAACAAAAAATAGTCAATTCTGGAATAGGATTTATGAACTGATGAAAAGAAAGAGTAATCCCTGTCTGTTGGGTGCATCAGTCTCCAAATATCGACAATGTTAAGGTTTGTCATCAATGTATTTAGACAGACACTGGCATTTGATTGTTGAAGTGACCTTGATAGCTGTTTATCTAAAAGAGGATCTAACATACAGTTAAAGTCCCCTCCAACAATAACACTTGTATCCGAGATATTTGGTATGTCCTTAAATACCCTTTGAAAAAATAATGGATCATCGAAGTTGGGTCCATATAAATTGACCAAGGTTACTGGTTTCGAATTCAGTGTACCAGCCACAATAATATACCGACCATTAGGATCTGAAATCAAGGATTAGTAAACAAATGGCATGTTATTCCTTATCAGGATTGCTACCCCTCTCGCTTTTGCATCAAAGTTAGACTGGTATATCTGACCGATCCAGCCGACTCGTAGCTTGGCCTGAGCGGAGCGTTTAATATGAGTTTCTTGAAGAAACACTATGTCAGCACCCAGTGATTTAAGATGAGAGAAAACCTTAGCTCGTTTCACCACATGCCCTAAGCCGTTACAGTTCCTGCTGACTATCTTTATTCCACCTGGTCTACTCTGGCCTCTGTCACTATGTGGCATTTCTTATTTTAGAGTGTACAAATTGTTGCTGTCATACAAAACTCAGAAGAAAAATGTCCCGCCGTGCGGGAGCTTGTCATGCCACCTGTACTAATAATAAACGTGAACATAAAACACACACCCCATCCCCCCTCCCGTCCATTTACTGAGTGACTTCCCCAAACAAAGCACTCCTTGGCTAACACACAAACTTTAGGGTGTCTAGACATACAGCTTGAACTAACTCGTCATCTATAGATCCTCCGCATATACGCTAATATTAAATAACACTTAACTCTCGCGTTAGGGGGTGAGTGGCGCTAAAATGTGATGTGCCAAACAATGCTATATTAGCCACAACATCTCACCAATCATAAGTCCCAAATTCTGATCTTCTAATCGAAAAGACATAGTCCGGAAATCCAAACACATTCCTGGCCTGTATTTGGTCATTTAGCCGGCTGACACAGCCGTTCTGTATCCTCAGCCAGGGAGCTTGCTTGTCAAGAACAGATCGGCCTCTTTTGGGTTGTCAAACGTACGTGTTGATCCTTCGACTGTCACCTTAAACCGGGCTGGGAAGAGGAATCCATATCGGATGTTGGCCGCCCTGCATTTGTTGCGTACCTCATCAAACTCTTTCCGTTGGTTCCTCACCTCCAAGGTAAGATCTGGGTAGAAAGACAACTTCAACGGAGCCAGGGTAAGGGGGAACTTTTGACTAGCCAGCTTGATGATGAGATCCCTGGTCTGGGGATAGTGCAGCCGTACAATGAATGGCCTTGGTGGCCCGCCCTTGGCCGGCTTCGTTGCCTGAGATCTGTGTGCGCGGTCGATCAGGATGGCCGTTTTGAAGTGTTCGCTCCCCAGCAGGGCCGGTATCAGCTCCGAGACAAATTCAGAGGGTTTCCCTTTCTCAGCGTCCTCCTGGATGCCACATATTCGGATGTTCTGGCGTCTTGAATGCGACTCAAGCATTTCCAGTCGGGCTTTCAGGGTTTTGTTGTCATTTTTGAACGTTGCGCACTGTTTCTCTATGTCCTGTAGCCTGGCCTCGTGATCGACTGTCGTCTGCTCAACCTCATGCACCCTTCTCTGAGTTGCCTTCACAGTTTCGGCCAAAGTCCCAATACTCTTTGAGATATCAGCCAACCTTGTGTCCACCTTCTTGCTTAGTGAGTTTATGGCAGCCAGTATGTCACTTTGCGTAGGCTCTGTGGGGGACTCTTGGAAGCTAGCCTCTTCAGCTAACTCCTCGTGGGTTGGCGATGTTGAAATTGGTTCGTTGTCTATCTCATTCAAATGATCTTGTTTAGCGCTCCCTTTTCTGGTGCCTTTTCCCTTTGTCATATTTGTTTGAAGATATAGGTCGTGAGAGTTTAAGATAAGTACTCATTTGTTTCAAAATGGAGCGGAGCTCTAGCAAAGCACGTCTACTCCATAGCACGCTCTCTAGCGCCCCCCAACAAGTTATTCTTAACACAAGGGTTCTGATAACCTGTCTCAGCGGTATGCAAATCTGCCCATGTTTCAGAGAAAAACAGAAGCTGTAACTCTGTCTCGCTCTCACCCTCAGTCCCTTTTCTCACCTTTTCTCGTAGACACGGGGCTGCGGGATTTGGCAGAGAGCTAGACACAGACGAGAGGCCTCAAAATTCAGCTATACAGTGAGCATAAGTACAATGGCATGTAAGCAAATTAATAACAACAATCAATGGTGGGGGTCTTTAGAAGAACCCCAGAATCAACTTTAACCCTACAGTGTTGTGACAAAACTGCACATTTTTAGAAAGGCTTTTTATTGTCCCCATGCTGTTTAATCAGCTTCTTGATATGCCACACCTGTCAGGTGGATGGGTTATCTTGGCAAAGAAGAAATGATCACTTAACAGGGAACTAATCAAATTTGTGCATCAAATTTGGAAAAGTAAGCTTTTTGTGCATGTGGACAATTTCTGGGATCTTTTATTTTTCAGCTTCTGAAACATGGGACCAGCACGTTGCATTTATATTTTTGTTCGGTAGACTTTATGGTGTAGTTGCTCTAACTGTCATGATGGCCTTATTTACTGCTGTTCTTCCCCCTGGGCCCCAGGCCTATTCCTCCCCTGAACATCAACAGATAAGTGATGGTCCTTTCATCCTGGTCTCCCTGGGGAAATAGATTCTTAGGACCCTAAGGAGCTAGGAACAAAATATGTTTAAAATGTATTCTGTCCTTTATTCATTTTGAACAATGGGTAACAATGAGTGACACAGACCATTGCTTCAGGGAAAACGTGAGTCTGAATAATGTTAACCCTTTACACTCGTTCCTGTATGCGGGTTGAAGATGGCAGATTTGGGGACTGATAACGGCCTAAATTGGAACACAGTGGCTGTACAGTAACATGCTATAAATGACATCAGAGTTCAAGCACTGCGCTGTATGGGTTTTGACTGACAACCGTTCTGAACTTGAGCACTGCACGTAACAAGAAGTTGCCCCCATCCCTCCCGCTAATTGGGCAACTTTTGTAAATGTTTTGTTGTTTTCTGAGTGACAAATGCTGTAAATGAAGAGGGCTCGATGTATGTTGAAAGATAAGACATTGAGGATTCTAATAAATACCCCTTTGATGTCATAGAACCAAGCCAAACACCCGTGAGCCCAAATTTGCCCATCACATTTCCATATCATAAATCTCATGTCATATACAGTGTCAACGTTTATGATCACGATGCTTGATGTACAGTTACAAGATGACATGGTGTCATACCCTGGGTTGTTCTGAACAGAATGAGCCTATGTTTGTCTATTGTGAAGAAAATTCGCTGCAGAACACGCACCTCTATGCACTCATGACTCCTTGCTATGCGCACCAAAATTCCAATCTGTTTCTCTGAATACCCGTGTGAAAGCCTAATACTGTAAGGTCGGATTTTATAACTTAGCTAGCCATGTTGACAATATAACAAGCTTTCAAATTATGCCCAGCTGGCGATTTTATAATCGGACGTTTTTGGATTGTGTAAACAGTAATTGTGTGATGGCGGGGATTTAGGGTTATGTTCCAAACAAATAAACTACAAGTGAGTCATACAAGTGCGTTGAAATGACTTAGGAACTAACTGTGCATATGTTGGAGAGGTGTGTGGCCACTTGGAGACACCAGTTAGTCCTCTCACTCAAACCCTTGCCATTCTTTTGTCAAGTGTTACACCTACCGCACATTTTCCAGGAATATTCTCATCATGTTACTGAATTTATCCAGAGTATTTTCTGATTTTGTTATCAATAAATGCGGCAAAGTACAGTAAATGTAAAATGCATATCAAATCAACAGTAATGTTTTGGATTCCGTTGTCAGGTTAACTGTCGTCCTCATCTTTGGTCTAATAATTTTCCCCTAATCTCCAAACTCTTCCCTTTCAGTTGCTACCATACTTTTGCATATGCTATCCATATTTCAATTGATCTGTTTCCTCTTGCAGCGAACCAGTTGCCTGCTGGAATAATAACTGCTGATGGACAACAACAGAATGTCATGGTTTACACCACCTCGTACCAACAGGTAAGGTTGCTCCTGAGTCTCCATGCACGCTGCTAGTACTCATTAAAGACCAAACACGTGAGAGTGATGAGTTGCACCATCAGTCGGGGCGCTGGTTGCAGTGGCACAGGCGTCCCGTCCCGCACCTCTCTGGGGACACACCCATGTGCACAGGGGCCATCTGACTCACCGCCACCACAAAAGTACACACCCATGCACAATTTGTGCACCCCGGAAAATGTTAAATCAGGATTAATGAATATGTAATAGAAGAAACATCTGGGTAACCCATGGCTTGCAGCTAACCATAAAGAAGTGAGAAACACAGATCTCTACATGTAAGTTCTGCTCTCGTTCCTCCAGATTCCTGGAGTGCAGCAGATCCAGTTCTCTTGATGAGGTTCCGGAATTCCTCATTCTGAATCAGAGCACGTCGTTTGGAATGTGGAGGAGATTACTGCAATACTGAACACTCAGGTCAAAAGATGGTGGTGGGAAGATGGGAACACCCATGGGCGAGTGAGAGGGGAGCGTATGCAGAATTTGCAGATTTGGGTTTGAATCATAATCAGATTAATGTTTTGGTCATGATAAAAAACCAGACTGGAGCTGATCTGGAAGCCATTTTTTTGTGGCTGTTTTTCGTTTGGAGATTGTTTTCAGAACACTTTATACATTTTTTTCCTCCATGTTGTGTATCACTTTTTGAGTTTTATCTGCGTTTGAGGGCGGGAATTAATTGGGGGTGGGGGGCGTGAACACGAGAAGCAAAGTTGAAATGTGTGTCTAGGGATTTGGTGACCTCTTTGAAGCAATAAAAACAAAAGTTGTTGAACGTTGACTTCTGCACTCTAAACTCCATTGTGAACAATTGTGAGTGGAATTACATTATTTAAGATTAGATTCATGTAACTCTTCCTATAATTTCTGTAAAGTTATTTTATGTCAGTCCTTTTAATAAAAATGTTAGCGTGATGCCAGTCTCCGTTTTTATTTATTTTTCGCAAGTTTTTCTCCTAATCTCTCCACTCTGTCAAGATCCTGTAAAACTACAGCACCACCTAAAGTAGTAACCTAGTCGGGTGGGGCCTATGGTTGCCTGCTGACCAGAGAATGAGAAGAGTATGGAGAGAACGAGCAACGTGCAGGAGCGAGTGACCGACAGAAAGGAGCAGCTAATGGATTTACTAACTGAAGTTATTTAGAGCAGGGCCGAGCCTTATATTTGGCAGAAGCAATTGGGCCGGGGGTAGGTAAGGGCCTGAACGTCTCGGTCATGGCTAGAGCTCGGACTTCCAATTAATGCCCGTGCAGGGCTCTAGTGTACAGCTTCCTGTTGAAGCGAGCTACACTGCTGCCTGAGTCTTAATCTCTCGATGCTGAACTTTGGTAAGAGACCGAACCAAAAGTGAAGTTTGACCTACATTAACAGGTGTCTTGTCAGTCACCGATAGTTATCAGATCATTGCATATTTTGTCTGTTGCATGTTTGAGCTTCTGCTGATCGCTTTGGTAAGTTCATAAAAAAATACAACTTATCGCTTTGCAAACTTTTGAGCTTGCATTTTTGTGTTACTTTAACCATAGCCAACCGCTTCAGAGTAAGGAGACAAGATTTGAGGGCGGTTGAGAAGTAATCACACTTGAAAGCTTCCAAATTAAGCAACTTGTGCAGTTATTGCAGTAGGGGGGTTCCATAGAATACAGCTCAACTTGATTATAAAAGGGAGGAGGAGAATGATAGAACATTTGTTTCATTTGTTGTCTTTGATGCTGGAGATCTACTAGACTTGTGAGCTTTCTGAAGCAGATTTGCTTGCAAGCTGGTAAAACTACAGTTGAAGTCGACAGATTACATACACTTAGGTTGGAGTCATTAAAACTCATTTTTCAACCACTCCACAAATCTCTTGTTTTTGTAACAGTATTTTTATTGGAATTTCACAATTTTCACCCATATTAAGAGATACAACAACAGAGACAAAGCACACAGAAAAAAAACAAGAAAAACAGCACCCACTTACACATATCTACGCGTGCATATATATATACACTCATATACGCGTACGCACACACACACATACACACCCATACATACGTACACCATTTTCCTCTTCCCGGTCGGTGCTTCTCTCACCCCATCCCCATCATTGCGTCTCTCAATACATACATTTTAAACAAACTTACAAACAGAAATTAAACAAAAAAGCTCAGTTTAAACCAAGAGATTAGGTTCCACACATGGAACGTACAGTGTAGTTCTGAAATACATAGATCCCCGCCATTCTACGAGAATCCTTGCAGCATAATAGCTGATACCTCAGGTTCTAGGTAATTTAGATAAGGTTCCCATACTTTGTAGAACTGGTCTGTTTTAGAATGCAATGTACATGTCAGATATTCCAGAGGCACCCATTCAAATAGTATCTTATGCCAATCTTTAATAGAAGGAACCTTATCACTAATCCACTGTAAAAGGATGTTTTTCCTCGCTGCGAAGGTAAGGATGTTGTAAAGCCTCCTTTTACCCACAGAAGTAACATGCCTACTAGGGAGACCTAACAGTAAAGAAACTGGGTCCAATTCTAGATCAACCCCTAGGATCTTTTCAATTTCTTGCAGAACACCAGACCAGTATCTTTGTATTTTGGTACATGACCATAAACAATGTGTTAGGGTGACTGTATCAGTTTTGCATTTAAGACACTGAGGGGAAGAGGAAGTGGGGCTAAAAGCATGTCTGCGATTTGGGGATATATGCAATCTGTGTATTATTCTTAATTGGATTGCTCTAGTACGATTACATGTAGATATTGTTTTTGCATATCTCCAAATGTCCTCCCACATCTCTTCGTCAATAGTAACAGACAATTCTTTCTCCCACACTTGTTTCACCCTCTGCGTGTTGACAGCAGAAAAGGACCTTAAAGTATCATAAAACAGACTTACAGACATTTTCCTTTGTGGGAAAAAAAGCATTCTTTCAATGACAGACACATCAGGGTTACCAATTAAGGTGGTGCTCTTCAGAATATAATGTCTTACTTGTAGGAAGCGGAAAAAGTCCTGCTTTGGGAGTCGATATTTCTCGACCATCTGCTCAAATGACAACAAAATCTTATCAGCAAATAAGTCATTTAGCCTGCGTATGCCCTTATTAAGCCAAAAGTTAAAGTCAGCATCCAGCAATCCTGGACTGAAATCTGGGTTAAGAATTGGGGTAAGAGCAGAGGTTAGTTTGGACCTTCCCAGGAAGCGTTGAACTGACCTCCATACTTTGAGTGTGTTAAGTGTAACGGGATTATTGCAGTGATCTTCTACAGACTTGAAACTTCTGAAAAATAAAAGATCCTGTAAGGGGTATTTTGAAAGAGAAGTCTCAATGTCTAACCAAATAGAGGAGTCATCATTTGTGATCCAGTCAGAAATATAACAAAGGTGGGCACACCATTGATAGAACCTGATATTGGGCAGGTCCAAGCCGCCCATAGAACTTGGCAGCTGCAATATTGCCTTCTTAAGTCTTGGCTTGCATTTACTCCATATAAAGGAACTTAGCCATCCATTTACATCCTTTATTACCTTATTGGAGAGTAATACTGGGATCATTTGGATTGGGTAAAGTAGTCTAGGTAAAATGTTCCTTTTCAAGAGGGATATTCTACCCAACCAAGAAATCGGGAGAGAGTTCCAGCGCTCCAGATCCTGTCTTATTGTATCAAACAAGGGAACAAAATTGGCTTTGTACATTTGCTGGAATTTAGGAGTTACAAATATACCCAGATACATGAAACCTGAGGGAGACCATTTAAAAGGGAAGGGGGGAGAAGTATTAGGTACAGAGTGTAGGCTACCAAGTGGCATAGCCTCTGACTTAGTTAGGTTAATCTTGTAGCCTGAGAATTCGCTGAATAATTCAATAATATTAATAAGAGCTGTAATTGAAGTCTCGGGACTAGAGATGAATATCAGGACATCATCAGCATACAGGCTTATTTTATGGTGAACATCACCAATGAGCAGCCCCTGTATAGCAGGCGTTACCCTGATGGCCTCGGCCAGTGGTTCCATAACGAGTGCAAAGAGGAGGGGGGATAACGGACGGCCCTGTCTGGTACCTCTGTGTATAGAGAAGCTATTTGACCTTAGCCCATTAGTAAGGACAGCAGCCTGAGGATCATCATATAAAACGTTCACCCATTTTATAAAGTTGTCACCCAGACCAAATTTATTTAGAGCAAATAATAGGTAAAACCACTCTACACGATCAAATGCTTTCTCAGCATCTAGGGAGAGCACAAGACCATCCACAGCACTTTGTTGGTAAGCCTGAATTACATTAAGAAGCCGCCTGACATTGTTGCATGACTTACGGCCCTTAATGAAGCCAGTTTGGTCTCCTTTCACAATTAGTGGCAGTGAGTCCTCTAATCTTGTGGCTAGAATTTTAGAAAGCAATTTTCTATCCACATTCAGAAGGGAAATTGGTCTGTACGAGGAACAAGACTCTGGACATTTTCCCTTTTTGAGAATAAGTGAAATGTTGGCCTCTCTCAGCGTTTGAGGGAGTTGGTCATTTGAAAATGAGTGATTAAACATATCACGCAATGGTTCAAGGATCAGGCCATGGAACTCTTTATAGAACTCACTACAAAACCCGTCTGGTCCTGGGGCCTTACCATTTTGCAGATTCTTAATTGCGAACATTATCTCTTCCTTGGTAATAGGGGCATTAAGGAGGGACCGCTGCTCTTCAGAGATAGTAGGGAGCTCAATCTTACAAAATAAGTTCTCCATTAATTTGGGTGCATCATTTGGCAGTTCTGAGGCATAAAGATTTGTATAAAATTTCTTAAATGAGTCACTTATCAATTTATTTTCATATAAATGATTACCATCAGAGTCAGTAATAGTAGCAATTGACTGAGAGTCAGCTCTCTTTTTAGCTAGGTATGCCAAGTACTTTCCTGGCTTATCGCCATGTTCATATAGCTTTTGCCTGACAAATCTAATTTTCTTTTCAGCGTCCTGTGTTAGGAGAGAGTCTAACGTTGATCTAATGACTGATATTTCCTTTAATAGGGCAGGAGTGGGCGTTTTAATGTAGTCCTTCTCTTTAGTTCCTAATTCACCCTCTAACATTTTTTGCTTTTCACGCTTTTTCCGTCTCTTAGTAGCTGTGTATGACATAATCAGACCCCTGGCATACGCTTTACAGGTCTCCCAAAGGAGCGAGGGGTTATCTGTTGATTGAGAGTTAATAGAGAAAAATGCTTTAAACTCTGTAATGAAATATGATGTGAATGTATGGTCTTTAATTAAGAATGGTTGTATTCAACCTCCAATGTCTTGACCGATTGAATGCCCCGTTGAGTTTTATGTCCAAGATCACCTCAGCATGATCAGATATGACTATGCTTCCTATCCTAGCGGATAGAACAGACTGCAGAGACGTCCTGGGCATAAAAAAATAATCTATTCTAGTCTGACATCCATGAGGTGCAGAGAAAAAAGTGAACTCTCTGTTGGAGGGATGAAAAGCTCTCCAGACATCCGCATACCCCAGATCATCACAAATAGCTTTAAGTGACTTAGCTTGAGGAGAGAGTGAAGCTATACCGCTGGGAAACCTATCAATAAGGGGGTTCAACAAGCAGTTAAAATCTCCTCCAACCACTGCAGTGTCCGAGTTTAATTCTGAAAAGTCTAGAAATACCTTAGTGAGGAAATCAGGGGGGTGAGCAGGGGGGAAGTAAATATTCATTATAGAAATGTTCTGCCCTTGTAAAGTACCATTAATTATAACAAAGCGACCAAATGTATATTTCACACAATTCAAGACCTTAAGTGGTAAGTTCTTTTTCACCAGAATTGCCACCCCTCTACTTCTGGATGTAAATGATGAGAAAAACACTTGACCAAACCCCCCTTGTTGTAATTTCAGGTGCTCCTTATCATCCAAATGAGTTTCTTGCAACAGGGCAATATCAATATTTTATTTTTTCAAAAAAGACAGTACCTTCTTCCTCTTAATGGGGTTATGGCTCCCTCTAATGTTCCATGTACATACACGCAGTCCGTTACCTGCCATTGTATCTTGACCATTCAATATCCAGGCTGGATCCCACTGTAAAAGTGGGGTGGTACCATTTTCCATGTGTTGAACTCTCCTCTATCTCACCGAGCATAAACAAACGATATGAACCCTGAACTCGAACTATACTAAACCCAAAAATTAAACATGTAAAGATCCAAAAGGGGGTTTTCCCACAAGCTAACATGCAGGGGATTTCAACTCTCCAATGTAGACTCTTAAGTCTGCATTGCCGCTCCATAGCCTCATCCTTTATATGTATGGAAAAGAAAATCAATAGGAGAAGATTGAGGCTCTTCCACCTAAAACCAAACCTGGGCACCAATATGGATTCACACATATCTCAGCCTGAGCTATAGCGGCTATTACTTTAGCAAGAAAAATAATAAAGATTAGAATATTACTGAGCCGGAGTACGTGAGGACTCACGCCACTGTTTCATGATCAGATTCAACCAAAAATAAACAAAGTTATCCAATGCTGCTGAGGTGCAGCTTAAAAGTTATTTACCCGAGAGAGTCAATAAACGCAGCAGCCTCTTCAGGTGTGTAGAGCTTTTTAGGTGATCCGTTGACCATAATCTTCAATGTGGCCGGGTACAACAGTGCGTAGTCCATCTTCATTCTCCTGAGTCGAGCCTTCGCCTCATCAAACGCTTTGCGTCTTCGTACAACCGCAGTGGAATAATCATTGAAGAATGAGACCTTAGGACTTTTACGTTGACTACCATCAGAGCCGATGTTTCTAGCTGCGTCCATGACGCGCTGCTTGTCGGTGAAGTTGTGGAACTTTATAACCACCGGCCGTGGGCGCTGATTGGGACCGGTTATCGGTGCTTGAGAGCGATGGGCTCTGTCCAGCTTCACACGACCAGCCTTAGTGTCCATTTGTAGGTAGCCAGGGATCCATTCCTCAAAGAATTTTACTGAACGTGTCCCTTCAGAATTTTCCGGGAGTCCCACAACACGAATATTGCATCTGCGTCCTCGATTATCCAAGTCGTCAATGTGCTCCGCCATTTCGCGCACCTGTTTCTCAAGTGCTTTTATCTTAGCGTCCATAGATGTAGTTGAAGTTTCCACTGCATCAATTCTTCCTTCCGCCTCAACAACACGTTCCACAACCCTCTGTCTGGATCCGCAATGGTGCTAGCCTCGCTAACGTTAGCTAGCTCCTCATGCACATCCACAGGTGTGGTGGTTTTGGTCGACTTCTTAGTAGTTCTGTTGGGCATGTTGTCGGAGATTTTTGCGAAATAGCCGTCAAGACTCATTATATGGTAACTTATTTAGCCAATTCGACCACTTTTTCAAGCTAGGAGATTAATGTAAAAATATAAATTTACGAATGCCACGAGAGCTCGCTGAAACACCGTGTTCTCTCTACGGCGCCATTTTCATCCGACAAATCTCTTGTTAACAAACTATAGTTTTGTCAAGTCTGTTAGGACATCTACTTTGTGCATCACACAAGTAATTTTTCCAACAATTGTTTACAGATTATTTAACTTATCACTGTATCACAGTTCCAGTGGGTCAGAAGTTTACATACACTATGTTGACTGTACCTTTTAAACAGCTTGGAAAATTCCAGAAAATTATGTCATGGCTTTAGAAGCTTCTGATAGGCTAATTGCCATCATTTGAGTCAATTGGAGGTGTACCTGTGGATGTATTTCAAGGCCTACCTTCAAACTCAGTGCTTCTTTCCTTGACATCATGGAAAAATCTAAAGAAATCAGCCAAGACCTCAGAAAAAACATTGAACCTCCACAGGTCTGGTTCAAACTGGTTCAACCAGGCAGAGACAGCAAGGGCGGTTCGTCGCTTCAGTGCCTTTCCGTTCACCTTCACACCCCTGGGCCAGACTACACTCAAATATTGGACCTACTGAAGAGAAGAGTCTTCAATATAGACTAAAAGGTTGAGACCGAGTCTGCGTCTCTCACATGGATAGGCAGACCGTTCCATAAAAACTTAGCTCTAAAGCCCTGCCTCCAGCTGTTTGCTTAGAGATTCTAGGGACTGTAAGGAGGTCTGCGTCTTGTGACCGTAGCGTACATGTAGGTATGTACGGCAGGCCCAAATCGGAAAGATAGGTAGGAGCAAGCCCATTTAATACTTTGTAGGTTAGCAATAAAACCCTGAAATCAGTCCTAACCTTAACAGGAAGCCAGTGTAGAGAGGCTAGCACTGGAGTAATATGATCAAATTTTGGGGTTCTAGTCAAGATTCTAGCAGCCGTGTTTAGCACTAACTGAAGTTTATTTAGTGCTTTATCTGGATAGCCGGAATGTAGAGCAATCTAGAAGTGACTAAAGAATGGATACATTTTCTGCATCATTTTTGGACAGAATGTTTCAGATTTTTTGCAATGTTACATGGATGGAAAAAAGCTGTCCTTTAAACATTATTGATATGTTCATCAAAAGAGAGATCAGGGTCCAGAGTAACGCCGAGGTCCTTCACATTTTAATTTGAGACATATCCAACAGAAGATCTCTTTGTTTCTTGGGACCTAGAACTAGCATCTCTGTTTTGTCTGAGTTTAAAAGTAAAACATTTGCCGCCATCCACTTCCTTATGTCTGAAACACAGGCTTTCAGGATGAGCAATTTTGAGGCTTCACCATGTTTCATCGAAATGTACAGCTGTATATCGTCTGCATAATAGTGAAAGTTAAAATTATGTTTCCGAATGTCAGCAACAAAAGGTCAAATATATAGTGAGAACATAGTGGTCCTAAAACAGAACCTTGAGGAACACCGAAATTTACAGTTGATTTGTCAGAGGACAAACCATCCACAGAGACAAACTGATATCTTTCCGACAGATAAGATCTAAACCAGGCCAGAACTGCAGACCATTTTGGGTTTCCGATCTCTCCAAAAGAATGTGGTGATCGATGGTATCAAAAGCAGCACAATGGTCCAGGAGCACTAGGACAGATGCAGAGCCTCGGTCTGATGCCATTAAAATTTTGCGGGTGGACGTCTGTTCCACCTGAGGCAGGGGAAGAGGAGAGCGCAGGATTTCGCCTTGGACCCTGGCTGCCAGCGCGGGATTGAACGACAGGGCCCTGATCAATCACTACAGGTGCAGTCTGTGAGAGGATGTTCGTCGGGATTTCGACGGCCGAGACACCACCCTCACATTAGACCAGCTGGTGGACAACCTGCTGACTGCCCGCGGATGTCCGGATCGGGACATGTCAGTTCCATCCCCCAGCACCACTCTTCCTTATTGATTCTCCTGCGTTTCCAGTGGTGCTGGGCTTACCCTGGTTGGCCTGTCATGACCCCACTATTTCGTGGCAACAGAGTGCTCTCAAGGGGTGGTCACGAGAGTCCTCGGGGAGGTGTGTGGGGGTTTCCATCGGTGCGGCTACGATGGAAAGGAGATGGAAAGTGAC
The DNA here is from genome assembly GCF_045791955.1 of Oncorhynchus clarkii lewisi. Taxonomy (NCBI): domain Eukaryota; kingdom Metazoa; phylum Chordata; class Actinopteri; order Salmoniformes; family Salmonidae; genus Oncorhynchus; species Oncorhynchus clarkii. The sequence continues at coordinate 54,528,476 of NC_092148.1, read as the reverse complement.
TGCATTTCAGCCGTGCGTAATTGGCCGACTCCCACCATGGTAAAGGAAGTGCAGCGGTTTCTGGGGTTTGCCAACTACAACCGGAAATTTATCCAGGGTTTTGGTCAGGTAGCAGCTCCCATTACCTCACTGCTGAAGGGAGGACCGGTGCGACTGCAGTGGTTGGCTGAGGCGGACAGGGCTTTTGGTCACCTGAAGGCTCTGTTTACCAGGGCTCCCGTGCTGGCTCATCCAGATCCCTCTTTGGCTTCCATAGTGGAGGTGGACACGTCCGAGGCTGGGATAGGAGCCGTGCTCTCTCAGCGCTCGGGCACGCCACCAAAGCTCCTCCCCTATGCTTTATTTTCGAAGAAGCTCAGCCCGGCGGAGCGAAACTATGATGTGGGGGACCGGGAGCTGTTGTCAAAGCTCTGAAGGTGTGGAGACATTGGCTTGAGGGGGCTAAACACCCTTTTTCCATCTGGACTGACCACCGCAATCTGGAGTACATCCGGGCGGGGAGGAGACTGAACTCTCGCCAGGCAAGGTGGGCCATGTTCTTTACCCGTTTTGTTTTCACTCTGTCCTACAGACCAGGTTCCCAGAACGCTAAGGCAGACGCACTGTCCCGAATGTATGACACAGAGGAGCGGTCCATGGATCACTCTCCCATACTTCCGGCCTCTTGCCTGGTGACACCGGTGGTGTGGGAGCTGGACGCGGACATCGAGCAGGGGTTACGCACAGGGCACACTCCCCTCAGTGTCCAGCTGGGTGCCTGTACGTTCCGACCGTTTGATCTATTGGGCCCACACGTCACCGTTCTCTGGTCATCCTGGCATCGGTCAGACGGTGCGTTGCCTTAGTGGGAAGTACTGGTGGTCCACCTTGGCCAAGGAAGTGAGGGTTTATGTTTCCTCCTGCTCGGCGTGCGCCCAGTGCAAGGCTCCCAGGCACCTGCCCAGAGGGAAGTTACAACTCCTACCCGTTCCACAACGGCCGTGGTCGCTCCTGTCGGTGGACTTCCTGACAGATTTTCCTCCCTCACAGGGCAACACCACGATCCTGGTCGTTGTGGATCAGTTTTCTAAGTTCTGCCGGTTCTGGCACCTTGGCATCAGAGCCAGATCGAAGCTCCTGAGGTGGAATGGTTTAAGTGCTCGGAGGAGACCTGGGACGCCGCCAATGTGCACCTGCAATGGGCCGTGAGGCGGCAGAAGGCGAGCGCCGACCGTCACCGCAGTGAGTGCCGGGTCTGGCTCTCGACCCGAATCCTGCCCCTCCGCCTGCTCTGCCGGAAGCTGGGTACGCGGTATGTGGGGCCATTCAAAGTCTGAACGAGGTATGCTACATGTTACAGCTTCCCCCAGATTACCGTATATGCTGTTCGAGCCATCCTGGACTTGAGGCGTCGGGCGAGGGGCCTTCAGTACCTCGTGGAGTGGGAGGAGTACGGTCCGGAGGAGAGGTGCTGGGTGCCGGTGGAGGATGTCCTGCACCCTTTGTTGCTGCAGGACTTACACCGTCTCCAGGTGGTCCCCAAGGTCGGTGTCGGCACGCTGCTGGAGCCACATGTCAAAGGGGGGGTTACTGTCACGACTTTCACCGAATTCGGTCCCTCTCCTTATTCGGGCGACGTCCGGCGGTCGACGTCACCGGCCTTCTAGCCATCGCTGATCCACTTTTCATTTTCCATTTGTTTTGTCTTTGTTTTACACTCCAGGTTTCAATCCCCATTACTTGTTGATTATTTAACCCTCTGTTCCCCATGTCTTTTTGTGAGTGATTGTTTGTCTTGTATACAGTCCGTTATTTGTGGGCTTGGTCATTTGTGTTGCATTTGTGATTTACTTGAGTAAATACGTTGATTACTCATATCTGCTGTCCTGCGCCTGACTCTCTACACCAGCTACACACAGATCGATTACAATGTGGTGATCGATGGTATCAAAAGGAGCTCTAAGGTCAAGGAGCACTAGGACAGATGCAGTGCCTTGGTCTGATTAAAAGGTAATTTACCACCTTCACGAGTGCAGTCACAGTGCTTTGATGGGGTCGAAAACCAGACTGAAGTAATTTGTATACATTCTTTGTCTTCAGGAAGGCAGTGAGTTGCTGCGCAACAGATTTTTCAAAAATGTTTTCGAGGAATGGAAGACCCAATATAGGCCGATAGTTGTTTTATATTTTCTGCGTAAAGGTTTGTCTTTTTCAGAAGAGGCTTTATTACTGCCACTTTTAGTGAGTTTGGTAGATGTTCCAGTGGATAGGGAGGAGTTTATTATGTTCAACATAGGAGGGCCAAGCACAGGAAGCAGCTCTTTCAGTAGTTTAGTTGGAATAGGGTGCAGTATGCAGCTTGAAGGTTTAGAGGCCATGATTATTTTCATCATTGTGTCAAGAGATATAGTACTAAAACACTTGAGTGTCTCTTGATCCTAGGTCCTGGCAGTGTTGTGCAGACTCAGGACAACTGAGCTTTGGAGAAATACGCAGATTTAAAGAGGAGTCCATAATTTGCTTTCTAATGATCATGATCTTTTCGTCGAAGTTCATGAATTTATCACTGCTGAAGTGAAAGCCATCCTCTCTTGGAGAATGCTGCTTTTTAGGTAGCTTTGCAACAGTATCAAAAATCAATTTTGGATTGTTGTTATTCTCATTTAAGTTGGAAAAATAGGATGATCGGGCAGCAGTGAGGGCTCTTCGATACTGCACGGTACTGTCTTTCCAAGCCAATCGGAAGACTTCCAGTTTGGTGTAGCGCCATTTCCGTTCCAATTTTTTGGATACTTGCTTCAGGGCTTGGGTATTTTTGAGTACCAGGGAGCTAGTCTCTCATGACAAATGTTTTTTTGTTTTTAGGGGTGCGACTGCATCTAGGGTATTACGCAACGTTAAATTGAGTTCCTCAGTTAGGTGGTGAGTTACCGTCGCTCTGATATCCAAATGGTCTTTCCGGCTGTATGTAATAACAACAAAACATTTGTTGCGACTGCATTGCAGAAGAAACTTTCAAAGTTCTTGAAATGTTCCGCATTGACTGACCTCCATGATTTAAAGTAATGATAGACTATTGTTTCCCTTTTTTATTTGAGCTGTTCTTGTCATAAGATGGACTTGGTCTTTTACCACCCCTACCTTGTCACAACACAACTGATTGAGTAAAATGCATTAAGAAGGAAAGAAATTCCACAAATTAACTTTTAACAAGGCACACCTGTTAATTGAAATACCTTCCAGGTGAATACTTCATGAAGCTGGTTGAGAGAATGCCAAGTGTGCAAAGCTGTCATCAAGGCAGAGGGCGTTAACTTTGAAGAATATAAAATATATTTTTATATATTTAACACTTTTTTGGTTACTACATGATTCCTTATGTGTTATTTCATAGTTATTCTACAATGTATTCTACCATGTAGAAAATAGTAAAAAATAAAGAAAAACCCTGGAATGAGTAGGTGTCCAAACTTTTGATTGGTACTGTATATGCTGGTCAATGGAGGGCAGATAAGAACTAAGTGTATGGAAAGTTACTGAGTGGGGGAGGGGGGGGCAGGAAGTTTACATTCTGTCAAACATGTTATTGTTAAATCTCATGGATTCTATGACGGGAGGCAAAGGGCAACAGTCTGGTTTCAGTCACTGATAAGGTAGGACAGCCTTGGAGTTGGGAGGAGTGCGGAATTCGGCCCGAGGTCAGGTCAGATGAAGTGAGAAGGAACAGTCCTATTACACACACAATGACTACACCAGCGAGAGGAACCAATTAAGTTCCTGACTAGCAACAGAGATATATTGGCTGTTGCCATGGAAATTCAGTACTGAGAGAGACTTGACTGTCGGACTGAGTGCTTGAATCATACAGAGAATACCAGGTCTTTGTATACCAAACCTAAAACTGCTTCAACCATGGCTTGACTTTCACATCAATGCCGCCAAAATGTTGTTTAGAGTACAATTACCCCAACATCGATCCTTTCATATGATGCATTAACCAATAAAGCAGCTAACCCAACCCAACTATGGTGTTTAAAGTAGCTCCCAGACCCAACCCACCTGTCTATCTACAGTGAATCTTTCTTTCTCTCATCAGCCCTGCTTCCTCTGTCATGACATCTTCAAGCGAACCCATTGTGCAGCTGGACCCCACTTCACGTGAGAACTATGCACCCACAGAGGAGAGGCGTGACGATCTTTACCGCTGCAGGTGCTGTAAGGAGTACTGTGTGTGGACCAGACTAATGCTGTCCCAACACCCCCGCCTGGTATCTTGATGTACACTCAATCTCCAGAATTTTGTCCGTGCCGTCGGTTATCCCCTGCTCCTCCTGGGAATATACACACTGCAACGCATGAGTCATTTCCTGACAACATAGACTCTTCCATTATGGCCAGATCTCTAATTTGTGATGTGAATAACAGCCCAGGGACTCCCATCGGTCTCCCATTTACCAGCTACCAAGCCATGTTGCATGAGGCCTCATAAAATGATATCCCAACAATGCTACTAAAGTAACCCCTGCTACTACTAACATGACCCATGACTATAGACTCAGAATAACTATTGCATGTAATCTGTCAAGTGTTCGTCGGCTGTTAGAAATTGGGAAAGAGATTAATGATGTTGGAATAATATCCAACATAATAAAACTTTGAGTCACAGGTTTCTTGAAAGTTGACAATAGAGTGAAATGCCAACACCAGCTCTGCTACTTTCACCATGATCTGGGTATGTGTAATGTTCAATTAAACTTCATAATACTTCCTATATTGTGCACAGTTAGCGTTCCTCCCTCTCCTACAAACTATCTCCTGTAACAGTATACACTGCTCAAAAAAATAAAGGGAACACTAAAATAACACATCCTAGATCTGAATGAATGAAATATTCTTATTAAATACTTTTTTCTTTACATAGTTGAATGTGCTGACAACAAAATCACACAAAAATTATCAATGGAAATCAAATTTATCAACCCATGGAGGTCTGGATTTGGAGTCACACTCAAAATTAAAGTGGAAAATGGTCTCCTGAGGGATCTCCTCCCAGACCTGGACTAAAGCATCCGCCAACTCCTGGACAGTCTGTGGATGGAGCGAGACATGATGTCCCAGATGTGCTCAATTGGATTCAGGTCTGGGGAACGGTGCTGGCCAGTCCATAGCATCAATGCCTTCCTCTTGCAGGAACTGCTGACACACTCCAGTCACATGAGGTTTAGCATGGTCTTGCATTAGGAGGAACCCAGGGCCAACCGCACCAGCATATGGTCTCACAAGGGGTCTGAGGATCTCATCTCGGTACCTAATGGCAGTCAGGCTACCCCTGGCGAGCACATGGAGGGCTGTGCGGCCCCCCAAAGAAATGCCACCCCACACCATGACTGACCCACCGCCAAACCGGTCATGCTGGAGGATGTTGCAGGCAACAGAACATATTCCACGGCGTCTCCAGACTCTGTCACATCTGCCACGTGCTCAGTGTGAACCTGCTTTCATCTGTGAAGAGCACAGGGCGCCAGTGGCGAATTTGCCAATCTTGGTGTTCTCTGGCAAATGAAAAACGTCCTGCACGGTGTTGGGCTGTAAGCACAACCCCCACCTGTGGACGTTGGGCCCTCATACCACCCTCATGGAGTCTGTTTCTGACCGTTTGAGCAGACACATGCACATTTGTGGCCTGCTGGAGGTAATTTTGCAGGGCTCTAGCAGTGCTCCTCCTTGCACAAAGGCGGAGGTAACGGTCCTGCTGCTGGGTTGTTGCCCTCCTACGGCCTTCTCCAAGTCTCCTGGTGTACTGGCCTGTCTCCTGGTAGCGCCTCCATGCTCTGGACACTACGCTGACAGACACAGCAAAACTTCTTGCCACAGCTCGCATTGATGTGCCATCCTGGATGAGCTGCACTACCTGAGCCACTTGTGTGGGTTGTAGACTCCGTCTCATGCTACCACTAGAGTGAAAGCACCGCCAGCATTCAAAAGTGACCAAAACATCAGCCAGGAAGCAAAGGAACTGAGAAGTGGTCTGTGGTCACCACCTGCAGAACCACTCCTTTATTGGGGGTGTCTTGCTAATTGCCTATAATTTCCACCTGTTGTCTATTCCATTTGCACAACAGCATGTGAAATGTATTGTCAATCAGTGTTGCTTCCTAAGTGGACAGTTTGATTTCACAGAAGTGTGATTGACTTGGAGTTACATTGTGTTTAAGTGTTCCCTTAATTTTTTAAAGCAGTGTATATAGAGTGGTATCATTCCATCTAACCCATAACACAATAGTTACTACTCCTAATGCACTTCTACAGTTACATACTAAAAAACATACTCAAATCAATTAGTCAATATACATCATTCCCTCCTCTGGAACAATGATGTTCCACAAAACCTAAAAACATATTGACTTGAAAAGGAAAGAGAAAAAGTACATGTTTAATAATTCACACCAACCTAAGACTGGGGAAAGAACCGTCCATCCGCTCCATTCTATGCCCATGTGATGCTGATCTCCATCTCCCTTTCATTTTCATCCTTTGGTGTTGTCTCAAGACACAGACTATGAACCTTGTATGCAATTAATTGTACCGTATCATCCAGCAATCTACAGTTGAAGTCAGAAGTTTACAGAAGTTTACATAATTTTTTTTTAAAAATATATTTTGTGCCATTTTCCAATTAAGAACATTCAAAACAAAAGTGAAAAGATATTAGACAACGATAGGATAAAGTGACAGTAACAGACAAGCGTAACAAAAAAAATTTAAAATAATTATAATTATATAAACAAACATACAATAAGAAAAAAAATTATAGCGAGACATTGGATCTACATATTATACATTACATGTGAAACATTATGTGAGGATTATATATAGATTCAATCAATGAGATGTGGGGGGAGATTCTCCATATAGTCAATAAAAGGTTGCCAAATTCTGTAAAATGTCTTTAACTTATTCCTCAAGCAGTAAGTGATTTTCTCCAAAGGGATACAACTATTAACTTGCGATAGCCACATTGCAACTGGCAGGGAGGAATCCAATTTCCATTTCAAGGCAATACATTTCTTGGCAATCGCTAGCAATATTTCTGTTAGCTGTATAGTATGGCTTTGCCTAAGATTGGTGTTAGTAAAGTTACCCAGTAGACAGACCTCCGGGTCTAAAGGGAATGCAACCCTGTGAATTGAGGATTTGGTATCGCATACCCCCTGCCAGAAACCGTGTAGTTTTGAACACTGCCAAGTGGAATGGAGGAATGTTCCTTCATCTGAGCCACATCTAAAACATAGGGAAGAGATATCTGGGTTGAACTTGTGCAGTCTAGATGGGGTGATATAGAGCTGATGGAGGAAATTAAACTGATTAAAACAAATTTTTAAACCACTCCACAAATTTCTTGTTAACAAACTATAGTTTTGGCAAGTCGGTTAGGACATCTACTTTGTGCATGACACAAGTAATTTTTCCAACAATTGTTAACTGATTATTTCACTTATTATTCACTGTATCACAATTCCAGTGGGTCATAAGTTTACATACACTAAGTTGACTGTACCTTTAAACAGCTTGGAAAATTCCAGAAAATTATGACTATGATTTTTCAACTCCGATCCCGATTCCGATTATTGGAGGACCAAAAAAGCCGATACCGATTAATCGGCCAATTTATTTAAAAACATTTTTTATTTGTAATAATGACAATTACAACAATACTGAATTAACACTTATTTTAACTTAATATAATACATCAATAAAATCAATTTAGCCTCAAGTAAATAATGAAACATGTTCAATTTGATTTAAATAATGCAAAAACAAAGTGTTGGAGAAGATAGTAAAAGTGCAATATGTGCTATGTAAGAAAGCTAACGTTTCAGTTCCCTGCTCAGAACATGAGAACATATGAAAGCTGGTGGTTCCTTTTAACATGAGTCTTCAATATTCCCAGGTAAGAAGTTTTAGGTTGTAGTTATTATAAGAATTATAGGACTATTTCCCGCTATACCATTTGTATTTCATTAACCTTTGACTATTGGATGTTCTTATAGGCACTTTAGTATTGCAAGTGTAACAGTATAGCTTCCGTCCCTCTCCTCGCTCGAACCAGCAACACAACGACAACAGCCACCATCGAAGCAGCGTTACCCATGCAGAGCAAGGGGAACAACTACTAGAAGGCTCAGAGCGAGTGACGTTTGAAACGCTATTAGCTAGCCATTTCACTTCGGTTACACCAGCCTCATCTCAGGAGTTGATAGGCTTGAAGTCATAAACAGCGCAATGCTTGACTCACAACGAAGAGCTGGTGGCAAAACGCACGAAAGTGCTGTTTGAATGAATGTTTACACACCTGCTTCTGCCTACCACCGCTCAGTCAGATACTTAGATACTTGTATGCTCAGTCAGATTATATGAAACACAGGACACGCTAGATAATATCTAGTAATATCATCAACCATGTGTAGTTAACTAGTGGTTATGATTGATTGTTTTTTATAAAATAAGTTTAATGCTAGCTAGCAACTTACCTTGGCTTACTGCATTCGTGTAACAGGCAGTTTCCTTGTGGAGTGCAACGAGAGAGAGGCAGGTCGTTATTGCGTTGGACTAGTTAACTGTAAGACTGGCTAGGCCACTCCAGGACCTTGAGATGCTTCTTACAGAGCCACTCCTTAGTTGCCCTGGCTGTGTGTTTCAGGTCGTTGTCATGCTGGAAGACCCATCTTCAATGCTCTTACTGAGGGAATGAGGTTGTTGGCCAAGATCTTGCGATACATGGCCCCATCCATCCTCCCCCATCCATCCCCCAAAGAATGATGTTTCCACCTCCATGCTTCACGGTTGGGATGGTGTTCTTGGGGTTGTACTCATCCTTCTTCTTCCTCCAAACACGGCGAGTGGAGTTTAGACCAAAAAGCTCTATTTTTTTGTCTCATCAGACCACATGACCTTCTCCCATTCCTCCTCTGGATCATCCAGATGGTCATTGGCAAACTTCAGACGGGACTGGACATGCGTTGGCTTGAGCAGGGGGACCTTGCATGCGCTGCAGGATTTTAATCCATGACGGCGTAGTGTGTTACTAATGGTTTTCTTTGAGACTGTGGTCCCAGCTCTCTTCAGGTCATTGACCAGGTCCTACCGTGTAGTTCTGGGCTGATCGCTCACCTTCCTCATGATCATTGATGCCCCACGAGGTGAGATCTTGCATGGAGCCCCAGAACGAGGGTGATTGACTGTCTTGAACTTCTTCCATTTTCTAATAATTGCGCAAACAGTTGTTGCCTTCTCACCAAGCTGCTTGCCTATTGTCCTGTAGCCCACCCCAGCCTTGTGCAGGTCTACAATTGCATCCCTGATGTCCTTACCTAGCCCCCTGGTCTTGGCCATTGTGGAGAGGTTGGAGTCTGTTTGATTGAGTGTGTCGACAAGTGTCTTTTATACAGGTAACGAGTTCAAACAGGTGCAGTTAATACAGGTAATGAGTGGAGAACAGGAGGGCTTCTTAAAGAAAAACTAACAGGTCTGTGAGAGCCGGAATTCTTACTGGTTGGTAGGTGATCAACTACTTGTCATGCAATAAAATGCAAACGAATTACTTAAAATCATACAATCTGATTTTCTGGATTTTTGTTTTAGATTCCGTCTCTCACAGTTGAAGTGTACCTAAGATAAATATTACAGACCTCTACATGCTTTGTAAATAGGAAACACTGCCGATTTTGCAGGTTATCAAATACTTGTTCTCCCCACTGTATAAACACCAGACAGTGGTTACTTCTCTTTATCTAGTTTCGATCGGACTCAGACCTAGTCTGCAAGCACACTCTCGCAACAGCCAGGGCTTAACCACAAAGACTAATAGAGATAGATTGTGTTTTTAGACACATAGCAACAGTTTCTTATTATAAGGCCTGCAGCAAAACATATGAATCTTAAGGTGCCCTTAATCAATAATGGGGAGGGTCTTTGGGACCCACCCCCTACAGGACCACGCAGCCGTCAAACTGCTCAGGAAGGAGATGCATTCTGTCTTCTAGAGATTAACGTACTTTGGAGCGAAAAGTGCAAATCAATCCCAGAACAACAGCAAAGGACCTTGCGAAGATGCTGGAGGAAACGGGTACAAAAGTATCCACAGTAAAACGAGTCCTATATCGACATAACCTGAATGGCCACTCAGCAAGGAAGAAGCCACTGCTCCAAAACCTCCATAAAAAAATCCAGACTACACATGGAGAAATGTCCTCTGGTCTGATGAAACAAAAATAGAACTGTTTGGCCATAATGACCATCGTTATGTTTGGAGGAAAAAGTGGGAGGCTTGCAAGCCGAAGAACACCATCCCAACTGTAAAGCACGGGGGTGGCAGCATCATGTTGTGGGGGTGCATTGCTGCAGGAGGGAATGGTGCACTTCACAAAATAGATGGCATCATGAGGATGGAAAATTATGTGGATATCTCAAGACATCAGTCAGGAAGTTAAAGCTTGGTTGCTGAACTGAAAATGCATGTGCGAGCAAGGAGGCCAACAAACCTGACTCAGTTACACCAGCTCTGTCAGGAGGGGTGGGCCAAAATTCTTGAGACATCAGTGTGTGGCAAAACTGCACATTTTAGTGGCCTTTTATTGTCCTCAGCACAAGGTGCACCTGTGTAATGATCATGCTGTTTAATCAGCTTCATGATATGCCACACCTGTCAGGTGGATGGATTATTTTAGCAAAGGAGAAACGCTCACTAACAGGGATATAAGCACATTTGTGCACACAATTTGAGAGAAATAAGCTTTTTGTGCTTATGGATAACTAAAAAACATGCGCACACACCAATGACTAGCTAGTCACCAGCAGTAGTTAACTAGGCTAGCTAGATTTGGCCAATTTATTGTCCTCATCTCCCCTTCTTAGTCACTTGCTTATTAATGCCCCTCTCTCAATAACTATGATAGCTAGTTAGATAGCTAGTTAACCCATACAGCAAATTAGATAGTTAGCAAATCAGTTAGCTATGCTTTCCCGCCTTGTTGCTAGCCAAAGATATTTAGCTATCCACTTCTTTCTGTTGCAAAATTATCTAGTTAGTTAGCTAGCTTGCTAGCTAGCATCTGCAATTTAGAGAAAAGTCTAGAGAAAACAAGCATTTGCAACCTGAACAGATAAAATGTTTAAAATTAATATTCTGATAAAAATGTGTACTTACAGTCCCCACTCTTGCTTGTTCTTAACTTCTTGAAAGTTATCCCTGTGCTGTGTGGCTTCTGAGAACAAGTGGCGCGAATGGCCATTAGACCGCACAGTGGACGGATCATAATACCCATAAAAGCTAGCGGTAAAACCCGGTAATGGTTCCAATATTTTTTTTCTCCATTCATTTTTTCGTACAGGATTTTAGAACTACTTCATATGGGTTTAGTGTAGGCTTACCCTGGCGTGACGTTTTGATAGCCATGTATTCTCTCTCTGAGAAAAAAATCAAAACTCTAATTAGCAACAGAGAAGACCTCAGCAAGACTACAAATTCCTGCATGAAGCTCCTGCAAGTCATCTCTTGCCGTCACGGTCAGCTACCATTCACCAGCGCGATCAGAGAGACCTTTGTGCACAATCCATGAATTTTCTCCCCTTTCTCTGTCTTAGCTAGCCACTGCCTACGCAACATAGCAGATCAGCAGATCCCAAAAACTTTTTTATCACTTAGCTTAGATCATTTTTTGTACAATATGTTGCTTTTGGTGTCTATTTCAGACTTTATGGCATTTTTTAAGGATGAGCATAAGTGCATTAAAAGGGGAGAAGACCACTATAAGAAGTGCAGCTATAGTGAGAGGAAACTTACCGGCTTGGTCAGTGCCACCATGTCGGATAAAGTTTATCCTGTGTCTGTGAGTGTAGCTATTAAGTTAAGTTTAAGCATCTTGGCAAAATAATGTTGTCTATACCGCTGTCAACAATCTACAAGGAAAGAGCCACTTAATCAATTATATAATCATTAACCACATTACCACGGATACCAGACTTCGATGAGTGATTACTCAGATCTAGAATGTTGTCATTGATGAGAATGAGTAAAAAAAATGTATTGACATTCAAAATTGACTGTGTAAATATCCAGCCTGTATTGTAGTTTCATAACCAGAGACAAATCTTCAAAGGCACAGTATTTATTTATTCGGAGTAGTGCAGGCATTCACACAGTCTTGATTTATAGAATCTGTTCGTTAAGTCTGCGATTTAACTGCAGACCGTTTTTCTTATGTCTCCCCTCAGTGCAGGCCATCAACAGCCATAAAAATGACGGTATGTCATAGACAACTGCATTTGGTGTTTAATTAGATTCATTAAACTTTTTTTCTGTTTTGGGTGATAAAAAGAGGGGGACCATGTTTTATTAGTTTAAACCATTGACAGATTTAAATTATATGAATGACCATCTCAGTATCATTATTTCAGTATAGCTGGTCTGAGTGAAGGTCAGCCTACATTACAAGGGAATAAGGGACCAATTTCTGCTTCCATGTGTCTGGCTATACACACTTTTAGGAAGTGCTTTTTTGGTTTTGCTGTTGATATGTCAAGTGATAAATCCCAAGTTATCAATTAAAAGTTTATGGAAAAACTGCACTTGTCCTCATGTGAAAATTACAGTTGATTAAATATTCTACAGCTGTAATGTCATCAATCATATCAAACTTTATTTACATAGAACATTTCTTACAACAAATGCATTTCAAGGTGTTCAGTCGTTGGATGGGGTGTTGTCTGAGTGGGGCACAGATAATGAAGAGCAGGGCATCAAGGCATTCAAAGTGGCTACAGGGATGGTGTGCAGGAGTCAGGGCTTTGGGCTTTGGGTCTGGGATCCTGGGTGCCTCACCGGATGGTCTGGTGGGCACCACAACAGTGGTGGAGGTAAAGTGTCCCTATGGTCCAAGGAACCTTACCATTGAAGAGGCAGTGTCGAAGGATTTCTATATCCAGGAGGAGGCAATAGGGGCCAGCTGCGACTTCGTCTCTCAGAGCAGTCATCCCTCAGGTTCTCTATGCCAAGATGGCGTCGCTGTGAGAGGGAGTGATTTCTCACTTGTACAAGCAACTTTGAGGGTTAGGTGGTTAACAGTTTAATTTTGGCTATGAATGTAGCTAGAAACAAACTATAGCTGGTTTTAGCTACATACGGCAAGTTTAGAGTTAATTTTTGTCAAGTTGAATGGGAAGAACACAACAGAAAGAAAACAGAAGACAGAATATCCAATCCTCACAGAAGATGGCAGGCATGCTAGCTAGCAACGACGAGAGCCAGAGCAGCATGGATAGACTAGATGCCGCAAGCTCAAGCAAGAGAAAGATCAAGACGGACCAGGATGAGATCCTTGCAACCTCTTTACCTCAGCCCCCAATTAAAAATCCACCGGAGAAAAAAGTTAACTTCTCACTGCAATCCAGACCCTGACTACTAAACAAGACGCCATGTTCTCTAAAGTTTCCATCATAGAGCGGGCTACCAAAGAAATATCAAAGAAGATTGATAATTTGTCTGTGACTGTCCGTCAGCTTCACACAGTTGTGAGCGGGGAACAAGGAAAGTGTAACGTTTCTAGAGAACGAGCTGAAGTAACTGCAATCCCAAAATAATGAGCTGTGTGATAATGTAGCTGAACTTCAACGGTACTGTAAGAGCAAAATTACAAGATTATGTTATAATACTGTTTATGCATCAAATAGTTTTGATGAGTACTTTCTAATCTATGTCTGTGTGAACTGAGAGGAGCCTAAAGATCTACAGCTGGCATTCCAGAGATAAGATGTGGTGGGTGTAACTGATATAGGGATAGCCTGGGGGAGTAGAACATACAGTGCCTTGCAAAAGTATTCACCCCCATGGCGTTTCTCCTATTTTGTTGCATTACAACCTGTAATTTAAATTGATATTTCTTTGGATTTCATGTAATGGACATACACAAAATAGTCTAAATTGGTGAAGTGAAATGAAAAAAAATTACTTGTTTAAAAAAATATTTTTAAAAAACTGAAAAGTAGTGTGTGCATATGTATTCACTCCCTTTGCTATGAAGCCCCTAAATAAGATCTGGTGCAACCAATTACCTTCAGAAGTCACATAATTAGTTAAATAAAGTAAACCTGTGTGCAATCTAAGTGTCACATGATCTGTCACATGATCTCAGTATATATACACCTGTTCTGAAAGGCCCCAGAGTCTGCAACACCACTGAGCAAGGGGCACCACCAAGCAAGTGGCACCATGAAGACCAATGAGCTCTCCAAACAGGTCAGGGACAAAGTTGTGGAGAACTACCGATCAGGGTTGGGTTATAAAAAAATATCCCAAGCTTTGAACATCCCACAGAGCACCATTAAATCCATTATTAAAAAATGGAAAGAATATGGCACCACAACAAACCTGTCAAGAGAGGGCCGCCCAACAAAACTCACGGACTAGGCAAGGAGGGCAATAATCAGAGAGGCAACAAAGAGACCAAAAATAACCCTGAAGGAGCTGCAAAGCTCCACAGTGGAGATTGGAGTATCTTGTCCATAGGACCACTGTAAGCCATACACTCCACAGAGCTGGGCTTTACGGAAGAGTGACCAGAAAAAAATAAGCAAACATGTTGGCTGTTTGCCAAAAGGCATGTGGGACGACCCAAACATATGGAAGAAGGTACTCTGGTCAAACCTGTTTCAGTCTTCCAGAGATTTGAGACTGGGACGGAGGTTCACCTTCCAGCAGGACAATGATCCTAAGCATACTGCTAAAGCAACACTTAAGTGGTTTAAGGGGGAACATTTAAATGTCTTGGAATGGCCTAGTCAAAGCCCAGACCTCAATCCAATTGAGAATCTGTGAACCCATCCAACTTGAAGGAGCTGGAGCAGTTTTGCCTTGAATAATGGGCAAGAATCCCAGTGGCTAGATGAGCCAAGCTTATAGAGACATACCCCAAGAGACTTGCAGCTGTAATTGCTGTGATCGGTTACCTGCTCAGATAGCTGATGTTTAAAGTTAGTGAGGGAAATGTAAGTTTCCAGCAAAATCAGTTAACCACCTAACAGAGGAACGTAATTTAACATTGCGTAATACCCTAGATGCAGTCGCACCCCTAAAAACAAAAAACATTTCATGAGAAACTAGCTCCCTGGTATAGAGAAAATACCCGAGCCCAAAATGGTCTGCAGTTCTGGCCTGCTTTAGATCTTATCTGTCAAGATATCAGTTTGTCTCTGTGGATGGTTTGTCCTCTGACAAGTCAACTGTAAATTTTGGTGTTTCTCAAGGTTCCATTTTAGGACCACTATTGTTTTCACTATATAATTTACCTCTTGGTGATGTCATTCGGAAACATAATGTTAACATTCATTGTTATGCGGACGATACACAGCTGTACATTCCGATGAAACATAGTGAAGCCCCAAAATTGTCCTCCCTAGAAGCCTGTGTTTCAGACATAAGGAAGTGGGTGTGGGCAAATGTTCTACTTTAAAACTCGGACAAAACAGAGATGCTAGTTCTTGGTCAGAAGAAACAAAGATCTTCTTTTAAATCTGACAATTAATCTTGATGGTTGTACAGTCGTCTCAAATAAAACTGTGAAAGACCTCGGCGTTACTCTGGACCCTGATCTCTCTTTTGACGAACATATAAAGAATGTTTTAAGGACAGCAATTTACATCTTCGTAGCATTGCAAAAATCTGAAACAAAAATGATGCAGAAAAATGTATCCATGCTTTTGTCACTTCTAGATTAGACTACTGCAATGCTCTACTTTCCTGATACCCAGATAAAGCACTAAATAAACTTCAGTTAGTGCTAAAGACAGCTGCTAGAATCTTGACTTGAATCAAAAAACTGTGATCATTTTACTCCAGTGCTAGCCCCTCCACACTGGTTTCCTGTTAAGGCTAGGGCTGATTTCAAGGTTTTTCTGCTAACCTACAAAGCATTACATGGGCTTGCTCCTAACTATCTTAACAATTTGGTCCTGCGGTACATACCTACACATACGCTACGGTCACAAGATGCAGGCCTCCTTACTGTCCTAAGCAAACAGCTGGAGGCAGGGCTTTCTCTCCATTTTTATGGAATGGTCTGCGGATCCATGTGAGAGATTTAGACTCGGTCTCGACCTTCAAGTCTTTATTGAAGACTCATCTCTTCAGTAGGTCCTATGATTGAGTGTAGTCTGGCCCAGGAGTGTGAAGGTGAACGGAAAGGCACTGGAGCATCTAACCGCCCTTGCTGTCTCTGCCTGGCCGGTTCCCCGACTGGGATTCTCTGCTTCAAACACTATTACAGGGGCTGAGTCACTGGCTGACTGGTGCTCTTCCATGCCGTCCCTAGGAGGGGTGCGTTACTTGAGTGGGTTGAGTCACTGACGTGATCTTCCTGTCCGGGTCGGCGCCCCTCCCCCCCGGGTTTGTGCCATTGGGGAGATTTTCGTTGGCTATACTCGGCCTTGTCTCAGGATGGTGGTGGTTGAAGATACCCCTCTAGTGGTGTAGGGCTGTGCTTTGGCAAAGTGGGTGGGGTTATATCCTGCCTGTTTGGCCCTGACTGGGGGTATCGTCGGACGGGGCAACAGTGTCTCCCGACCCCTCCTGTCTCAGCCTCCAGTATTTATGCTCCAATAGTTTGTGTCAGCGGGCTATGGTCTGTCTGTTATATCTGGAGTATTTATCCTGTCTTATCCAGTGTCCTGTGTGAATTTAAGTATGTTCTCTCTAATTCTCTCTCTCTAATTATTTCTCTCGGAGGACCTGAGCCCTAGGAACATGCCTCAGGCCTACCTGGCCTGATGACTCCTTGCTGACCCCAGTCCACCTGGCCGCACTGCTGCTCCAGTTTCAACTGTTCTGCCTGCGGCTATGGAACCCTGACCTGTCCACCGGACCTGCTACCTGTCCCAGACCTGCTGTTTTCAACTCTCTAGAGACAGCAGGAGCGGTAGAGATACTCTGAATGGTTGGCTATGAAAAGACAACTGACATTTACTCCTGAGGTGCTGACCTATTGCACCCTTGTTGACCACCGTGATTGTTATTTGACGCTGCTGGTCATCTATGAGCATTTGAACATCTTGGCCATGTTCTGTTATAATCTCCACCCGGCACAGCCATAAGAGGACTGGCCACCCCTCAGAGCCTGGTTCCTCTCTAGGTTTCTTCCTAGGTTCTGGCCTTTCTAGGGAGTTTTTCCTAGCCACTGTGCATCTACACCTGCATTGCTTGTTTGGGGTTTTAGGCTGGGTTTCTGTACAACACTTTGAGATATCAGCTGATGTAAGAAGGGCTTTATAAATAGATTTGATTGGATTTGAAGGTGAATGTTGAACTTTTGTTGCACACATATCCAGATGATGCTGCATAACATTTTGTGTGATCGAGGCATCCGGCTGATCTTAGGCTAAATTTGTACGAATTTGGGAGGACATTTTTTGGGGGGAAATAGAGGCCAAAACAGGAAGCTCCGGGCTGTTGACCGTCGCTGGAAGCTCCGGGCCGTTGACCGTCGCTGGAAGCTCTGGACTGTGAACCGTCACTGGAGTCTTAGTGAGTGGAGCTGGTACAGGTGGCACCGGACTGTTGACACGCACTTCAGGGCGAGTGCGGGGAGCTGGCACAGGATGTACCGGACTTGGGAGGCGCACTGGAGGCCAAGTGGAGCCGGCACAGGTGGCACCGGACTGGTGACACGCACTTCAGAGCGAGTGTGGGGTGCTGGCACAAGACGTACCGGACTGGGGAGGCGCACTCGAGGCCTGGTGCGTGGAGCTGGTACAGGTGGCACCGGACTGTTGACACGCACTTCAGGAAGGTGCGGAGAGCTGGCACAGGACTCACCAGACTGCTGATAGGCTCTTCAGGTCAGATGCTGTGCAGAACACACCTACATAACATTTCTCTCTCCTCTCTCTCTCTCCCAACTTCTCCATCGCCTTCCTGGTGGTATCTGGCTCTTCCCTCTGCTCAGCCGCCAGCTCCATGTGCCCCCCCCAAAATAATCTTGGGGTTTCTGGGGCAGCGGTCTGACGACACGCTCCTCATGGCGAGTGCGAGGAACCGGCACAGGACATACCGGGCTGGGGAGGCGCACTGGTGGCCTGGTACGTGGAGCCGGCAGAGATGGCACAGGACTGATGACACGCTCTTCAGCACGCCTGCGCTGTAGCCTACTCCTCGCCTCCACCTCTCTCCGGTATCCCTCATTGAATTCCTCCACTGTCTGCCATTCGGGATCTTGCACTCTCCGCTGCTCAGCCGACAGCTCCATGTGCCACCCCCCCCCCCCCCCAAAAAAAAAAAAATCTTGGGGGTTCTTTGGCCGCGGTCCCTGGCGTCGTAGCTGTCCTTACTGAGTCCTCTGCTACTCCCGCCAAGGAAGGGTCTCGCATCCTCCCATGATTTCCTCCCATGTCCAAAACTCCTTAACCTCATGAACACGCTGCTTGGTCCTTGCTTGGCTGGATATTCTGTCACGTTCGTGATGAGACGGACCAAGGCGCAGCGTGTGTTGAGTTCCACATCTTTATTACGGTGAAACTATAAACAAAAAACCAACAACGAAACCTGAAAGTAGTGGTGCCACATGCACATACACAAAACAATATCCCACAAACACAGGTGGGAAAAATGGCTACCTAAATATGATCCCCAATTAGAGGCAACGATTACCAGCTTACCATAGAAATATTGAACTAGAACACCCCCTAGTCACGCCCTGACCTACTACACCATAGAGAACCAAGGGCTCTCTATGGTCAGGGCATGACAACATTACTGTATTGTACATAGGCTGGTCATCTAGGTTTGTATCTGTAGACTTTCCATCACCATGGAGAAAAACAATGTTTAATACAGTAATTGAGTACATTGAGACATCCAGTGGTTTGTGATTTTTTTTACATGTTTTATTTATTTCACCTTTATTTAACCAGGTAGGCTAGTTGAGAACAAGTTCTCATTTACAACTGCGACCTGGCTAAGATAAAGCAAAGCAGTGTGACACAAACAACACAGAGTTACACATGGAATAAACAAGCGTACAGTCAATAACACAATAGAAAAAAAGAGTGTATATACAGTGTGTGCAAATGACGTGAGGAAGTAAGGCAATAAATAGGCCATAGTAGCGAAGTAATTACAATATGATGTGGCTCAGTTATTCACCGACATTCACAAATTACATTATGCTGTAGAGACCTTTGATAATTCACTGTTAAGGGTTCATAAACATTTTTCTATGACTTATAGCTTACATGGAAAAAGTAACCATTATTGACACTGGAAGGCTGCTGTGCCTGATCCCATGTACAGTGCATTTGGAAAGTATTCAAACCCCTTGACTTTTTCCACATTTTGTTACGTTACAGCCTTATTCTAAAAATAATTAAATTGAGGGAAAAAACTATCTACACACAATACCCCATAATGACAAAGCAAAAACAAGTTTAACATTTTTTTTTGCAAATGTAAAATTACAAAACTTAAATAACATTTACATAAGTATTCAGACCCTTTACTCAGTACTTTGTTGAAGCAACTTTGGCAGCGATTATAGCCTCGAGTCTTCTTGGGTATCACGCTACAAGCTTGGCACACCTATATTTGGGGAGTTTTTCCCATTCTTCCCTGCAGACCCTCTCGAGCTCTGTCAGGTTGGATGGGGAGCGTTGCTGCACAGCTATTTTCAGTTCTCTCCAGAGATGTTCAAATGGGTTCAAGTCCAGACTCTGTCTGGGCCACTAAGGACATTCAGAAACTTGTCATGAATCCACTCCTTCGTTGTCTTGCCTGTGTCCTTAGGGTTGTTGTCCTGTTGGAAGGTGAATCTTGTGATGGAAAATTCTAATCAAGTGGGAGAGTTTGTTTGAAGAAATGGCAATAATTCTTTGAACAACGTCGCAACGCTCCACTTCTGCTCAACTTCCTACCCGATCTCGTCCTGTCCGCCTGTTTGTAGCCATACTAGCCTTCATAAACATGGGTTATGCCTAGTCCTAGACTAAGCTATGCCTCTTAATGCAGATCTCCATTGACAGAAACTTCGTAGTCTAAGACTAGGCTTCATCTCTGACTGTGTAACCTGCATATAGTGTCACAAACAGCTGACTTTTCACACTACACTCACTGTGTGGTTTCTCATTTTTCCTCATGGACCTGTAGCAGGAAGCCCTTACGCTGACCTCTCCTGTCACTTTGTCCCTGTTCGAAATGTTTGGAATAAAAAGAATGAGCAATCATAATGTTAGCTAGCTACTGTAAAAGGCATGTCTTAAACTACATTACAGCTTTCAGTAAACGTCCTTGTCTGGTCTGATAGGCAACTTGGCTATACTTAAGTTAACTTCGTAGTTGAAAAGGTAACTGGAGCCAGAGTTTGAATCGTTTTTCCAACTTGGAGGTCGGTGCTTTGCTACTTGTCTTGGCCAGACGATGTACATCCGTCACTGTTATCTTTGGCAGCTCTTGCAAGCGCCTTGAGTAAAACAGTGCCATGGTTGGTAAGGTAGGGGGGCGTTGGCTAATTGCTAGCCACCTTACTAGATAGCTAGCTAAGTTAGCTATTAACGAGCTAAGAGGCAAAAGAAGATACAGAACACAATAATCGAATTACAAAAATCACTAACTGAACGGATATGCAGAATTTTCAACAGGAATGATTAAAAAACACTATAGAAATATGATTATATTAATACACTGAAATAATGATGAAACGAGCGACTTCGAGGCTAGTATGGCTACAAATAGGCTGACAGGACGCGATCGGGTAGGAAGTTGAGCGGAAGTGGGCGTTGCTACGTTGTGCAAAAGGAATGAATACTAAACGGTGTGGATCATTCACACAAAGAGAAGTGACTATATATGTTATGCCAGACTGTATATACAGAGGTCTCTGAGTCAGTGACCGGCAGTTGCTCCATGGACAATCTCGGCTTGTTACTTTGTAGTTAAGTCTGTACTGAACTCACAAGCTCCGGTATCTGAGATATTATTGAACCAATATTTGTTCGACACAACGCGTCCATGCACGATGATGAATACAGGTAAGATGGGCTAGCGTTAGCTAGCTAACGTTACATTTTCAGATATTACACGTTTTCTCATTTTGACAGAAAGTGGCTTCATTTCAAGCTAGTGTACTGTTAGCTAGCTGGCTCCCTAGCTGACGTTATTATTTGTTTCCCAGAGCCGTGTGCTGTTCTAGTTCGAGCCTAATGTTAGCTAGCTAACATTGAACATGATTGGTTAACTCCCATCGCTATGGCATTGTTCATTGTTGTTTAATTAGCTAACGTTCGATGGCTGGCTCGTTAGCTAACGTGATGTGTGTGAACTTATACTTTGTTTACCTAGCTAGCAAGCTATATGTCTTAAGCTAAGTGTACTGTTAGCTAGCTAACGTTAGCTGACGTTATTATCTGTTTCCCAGAGCCGTGTGCTATTCTAGTCAGAGCCTAATGTTAGCTAGCTAACATTGAAAATGGTTAGTTAGCTCCCAGCACTGTGGCATTGTTGCCACTGTTTATTGTTTAACTAGCTAACTTTGGCTGGCTGGCTCGTTAACTAACGTGACATGTACAGCACATGTTGAATATGGCCGGTGTCAGTAAACGTCTGCAAAAAAAAGTGTAATGAAATTGTTGCCAGCAGAGCTGGTGAGGGTGTGAATTATGCTGGATGCTGTAGACAAAGAGCTCTTCACTAGATGGCAAACTATTCACAGGTGATTTTTCTCAAAAATGAGTTTACAAGTTGAGCAACTTTCAAAGCAGAATTACTTTCCCATTGTTCCTCAAATGCAGTGTATGGTATACCATTTTGTAGCTCTGAGTCTCTACTTTTATATAATGTGAAAAACACTTTCAAATGTTGCTACTTAAGACCAAAACTTGTGACTCACCACCTGGATATCAAAACTGTCTAAACTGTTTTTCTTTGTCATTATGGTGTATTGTGTGTAGATTGATGAGGAAACATATTTTTAATTAATACATTTTTTCATAAGCTGTAACCTAACAAAATGTGGAAAAAGTTAAGGGGTTTGAATACTTTCCGACTGTAATGTAGGCCTACCATCTACTGCTGTCGTGCTCTTGAAGGCACTTAACGTAGAACTGCCAACCCGCCATGCCATCTGGAAAGCTCCTGGGTGTGCAGGCTTTGCTTTTGATCCAGCCCTGAAAATTCAGCTCAAGTCTTTATGGTCCTGTTGATCAGCTGATGTTTAGGCTACAATATGGTTTGACCAGGGCTTGAGAATATGAATATGTTCTTTAAGTTAAGATAGGAGACAGAGCCAATCATGTAGGAACCAATCCAATGAATCATGTTTATGTATGTTTTTATGTAGCCGTACGTAAGGAACGCCCTTTTAGAGCTCACTTCAGACCGGTACTTTATGCATCGAAGATTGACTGTGACCTTGTCGTAGAAATATTCGGCCAATAATATTTATCAGATGCCAGAACTTGTGAATTAAAATAGACTTTATTACAAAGTAACAACCTGAGTAGTGTTGATGTTTAACTGCGAGAGAAAGAGACCAAGACGCTGGACAGAGTGGAATCAAGTATAGCAAAGAGGCAGTTTATTAAAGTCAAAGGTATCTTGTCCTTGCAGTTTAAGCGTGCACGGACCTATTCATATAGCTCTGAAGGAGTTAGGTGAAAAGGCTCCTGAACAGAGGTTACAGTAGATTTTATACATGTAATAATGTAGGTAGAGTCTTGTTGTGTTGGTCTTCTGACTGGTCCTGAAGAGTTGGAGGCGGGCCTGCTCTAGCCAGAGCAGGAGCCCCATTGGTGCACAGCAGAGCCCTCTGCTCTTGGCACCCGACCAGTAGAGGGGGGAGTGAGGTGTGTGTGTTCGTGCAACGAAAGTCTGTGTCCAGGAGTCGTGAGATAAGGGGAACTGAAACTGGCAGTTTATGGCTGGGGCTAGGGTGCTTCCTTTTTTGACAGGGACGCATGTGATAACTTTAAGTCAGACAGATGAGCTTGGTATTCTATAGTTGCTTATGCGGTTAGAATCTGCTGAGGACAGAATGTGTTTGTGTTAATGCAGAAGTATGTTTTGAGCAACAGCCGCCTTATGTCTCAGTCATGGGGTATGTTGTGCAAGCTTTAATTATAGGGTTGCAGACAGGCTCTGAGGCAGCCTGAAGATACTAAGGCCATGGTTACGAAAAAGCCTCTAGTTCAAACAGCTAGGCGATGAGTGATTAATATATTAGGGATATACTACAGTAGTTCCATGGAACAACTGATCTTTTCAGTCTCAGCACTCTCCTTTTATACAGTTTTACCCTTACATAACATACATAATCATTTACATAAATTGGAGTGACTTATACCCTTTAGCCTTGGCCACCCTTATCTTTTTGCCTTGCACTCATTTTAGCTTAGTTTCCATTCTCTTATTTGCGTAGATTATATTGGTGTGCACTCCTAATGTAGGTGCATGTCTAATTGTGCCTATAACTGATTAACTAATTTGCCTGTCCAATGGCCTTCACAAGACCAGGCATGACCCAGAATGGCTAGGCCTGTGTTGATCCAACTTTGCACAATCATATGGATTCTGCTTTCATTCTGCTTACACATGTCTAATGGTTAACCCAATATTGATTCTGCTTACTACTTCTAAGAAAACAGTATAGATACTGGAAAATACCCACAACCTCTGTCGTGGATATTCATGCTGAGAGATTTCTTCAAACAATCATAATTTAATATTGATTAATTATTGCTATCATGAAGCCGTCGACACCACACTCTTTTACAGACAACGCAGAGTTCTTATATAGCTGACACTAAAAATGCTTAGACGTGACTGGTTCCACCCCTCCAATGCTGATCAGGGGCACCACAAGCCATCCTGTGGTCATCTGCACCTGGTGCTGTTTCCCAGATGCAAGAATGATTAGACACAGTAAGGGTTTTGTTCTATTTCTCCAGGCTATCTCAGTTACAACCACCACATCTTGTCTCTGGAATGTGGTCTTTAGGTTTTATCACCAGGTTAATTCTCAGTTCAAGCCCCAGAGGGCCAACTCAACCCACAGACACAGATGAGAGAGTACTCATCAAACCTTATTTGACAAATAAACAATATTATAACATTATCTTGTAATTTTGCTCTTTACACCTCTCCAGATTGTTGACAATAAAGAGTGATTCATTTAAAATTGACTGAGTTTGATTTATTTTATTTAACCAGGTAGGCCAGTTTAGAACAAGTTCTCATTTACTACTGCGATCTGGCCAAGATAAAGCAAGGCAGTGCGACACAAACAACAACAGAGTTACACTTGGAATAAACAAATGTACAGTCAATAACACAATAGGAAAAAAAGTGTCCCACAGTGTCCCTGTGTTGAATTTCCACGACAGGAGATCTATGTACAGCAAGTTTGGCCAATTAGGCTATTCTTATAATATATTTTTTTACGTTGTCGCAATTACATGGCTACTGTTTAATAGAGGAATCCCAGCTTTCCAACGGTGTAGATTTATTTAGGCTCTACAGTGCCGGTGGAAAAGCAACAACGACATTAATGCTTAGCTAACTTGCGAGAACTGCTACAAGGTTTGGATTGGTGATCTAGTTAGTCTGTCATTATTTTATACCTGCTGAAATGCTGCACTCTCTCCTCAGGCAACCACTCACGCAGCACACACAGACACGCACTGACGTGTCGTTCCGATAATGGCTGATATGTAGCTTTTTAAGTGATTGATTTAAAAGCGTGCCTTCATGAATTACATTAACAAAAATATTATGACTTTTCATGACCTACAATCCCTAATTTTACGGTTTGGAACATTGGCTGATGGATTTTCATTATGTGCAATCTGGAACAGCCTACTATCACTCACAGATTCAGACTAGCGGCAAATAAACCTGAAAAGTGGAATTAGGAAATTAATGTCCACTCCATTGCTATTCAATGCAGATCCCGTCTTCATTCCGATTTGATAAACCTGTTTTGTCTATGTGTGAATCTAGGCCAGCCAAAGGCTACTTTTGTTCGTTTTTATAGAGGAACAAATATGCAATCCCCCAAAAAAGTTGCCGTGGTGCTCTGGCTGAAGTCAAGCACTGCTCAGCAATGCAAATTACTCGGGCTAAGTTAATACGTTCTCAAATGATACGTTTCATTTGCAAAGTATTTCAAGAAACTGGAAAACATATCGAGCAAGTATTTTTATATTCCAAAAGTGTTAGCCATTTTGTACAGATAATTATCAGACTCAAGTAACAAATGCTGGTAAACATTCAAATACAAATAGATTCAGGTAACATTTTTTTCCTAAAGTAGGGCACTAGGCCTTTACTAGCCCTGTGTTAGCGGACATGTATCAATGTTTTTCAGCATTAATGATAGATTTCTTGTTATCTAGGCACAAACAAAAATGAAGCATGCTGACGCCTCAACTCCACCATAGTTCTTTGGACAAAACTTATGGGGAAATGAAGCACAAAGGCTTCATAAATGATAAAGGCCATGTTGACTGACATTCTCTTATAAAAAAAATGTACAAGATCTCCTAAGCCTGTGTTAACCTTCAGACCTTATTTTTGGCGTTTATCCCAATGCCCTGTTCATTTTCCTAGTGATTGGATGATTGATTCCGGAGCGCCGACGCAGTTTTCGAAGCACTACTGATCCGACACAATGTACCAATGCTCGTTTCAAAGTAACATTGTCACGTGATCAATGACATCCGGAGCTTCGTTTTGATCGCGTTGTTTTTCAAACTGTGGCAAGATCCCACTGATTTCGCTGTGGTTTGGTGCTTTCTAAGATTCAAAGTGGCTTTCAAACATCAATCCTCTAATGGACACTACAATGTAGCTAGGATTTCTTTTCATGTTTTAATTTTTTATTTATTTCACCTTTATCTTGGCCAGGTTGCTTGTTCTCAACTAACCTACCTGGTTAAATAAAGCATAGCAGTGTGAACAGACAACAGAGTTACACATGGAGTAAACAATTAACAAGTCAATAACACGGTAGGAAAAAAAGGGGGAAAAAGTCTATATACATTGTGTGCAAAAGGCATGAGGAGGTAGGTGAATAATTACAATTTTGCAGATTAACACGAGTGATAAATGATCAGATGGTCATGTACAGGTAGAGATACTGGTGTGCAAAAGAGCTGAAAAGTAAATAAATATAAACGGTATGGGGATGAGGTAGGTAAATTGGGTGGGCTATTTATGGACTATGTACAGCTGCAGCGATCGGTTAGCTGCTCAGATAGCAGATGTGTGAAGTTGGTGAGGGAGATGAGTCTCTAACTTCAGCAATTTTTTTTTTTTGCAATTTGTTCCAGTCACAGGCAGCAGAGAACTGGAACGAAAGGCGGCCAAATGAGGTGTTGGCTTTAGGGATGATCAGTGAGATGCGCGTGCTACGGGTGGGTGTTGACATCGTGACCAGTGAACTGAGATAAGCTTTACCTAGCATGGCCTTGTAGATGACCTGGAGCCAGTGGGTCTGGCGACGAATATGTAGCGAGGGCCAGCCGACTAAAGCATACAGGTCGCAGTGGTGGGTGGTATAAGGTGCTTTAGTAACAAAACGGATGGCACTGTGATAAACTGCATCCAGTTTGCTGAGTAGAGTATTGGAAGCTATTTTGTAGATGACATCGCCGATGTCGAGGATCGGTAGGATAGTCAGTTTTACTAGGGTAAGTTTGGCGGCGTGAGTGAAGGAGGCTTTGTAGCGGAATAGAAAGCCGACTCTAGATTTGATTTTAAATTGGAGATGTTTGATATGAGTCTGGAAGGAGAGTTTACAGTCTAGCCAGACACCTAGGTACTTATAGATGTCCACATATTCTAGGTCGGAACCATCCAGGGTGTTGATGCTAGTCGGGCGTGCGGGTGCAGGCAGCGAACGGTTGAAAAGCATACATTTGGTTTTACTAGTGTTTAAGAGCAGTTGGAGGCCACGGAAGGAGTGTTGTATGGCATTTAAGCTCGTTTGGAGGTTAGATAGCACAGTGTCCAAGGAAGGGCCAGAAGTATACAGAATGGTGTCGTCTGCATAGAGGTGGATCAGGGAATCGCCCGCAGCAAGAGCAGCATCATTTGATATATACAGAGAAAAGAGTCGGCCCGAGAATTTAACCCTGTGGCACCCCCATAGAGACTGCCAGAGGTCTGGACAACATGCCCTCCGATTTGACACACTGAACTCTGTCTGCAAAGTAGTTGGTGAACCAGGCAAGGCAGTCATTAGAAAAACCGAGGCTACTGAGTGCCGATAAGAATATGTTGATTGATAGAGTTGAAAGCCTTGGCCAGGTCGATGAAGACGGCTGCACAGTACTGTCTTATATCAATGGCGGTTATGATACCGTTTAGTACCTTGAGCGTGGCTGAGGTGCACCCGTGACCAGCTCGGAAACCAGATTGCACAGCGGAGAAGGTACGGTGGGATTCGAGATGGTCAGTGACCTGTTTGTTGACTTGGCTTTCGAAGACCTTAGAAAGGCAGGGCAGGATGGATATAGGTATGCAACAGTTTGGGTCCAGGTTGTCTCCCCCTTTGAAGAGGGGGATGACTGCGGCAGCTTTCCAATCCTTGGGGATCTCAGACGATATGAAAGGGAGGTTGAACAGGCTGGTAATAGGGGTTGCGACAATGGCGGCGGATAGTTTCAGATTGTCAAGTCCATTTGTACGGGTCCAGGTTTTGCAGCTCTTTCAGAACATCTGCTATTTGGGTAAAGGCGAAGCTGGAGAGGCTTGGGCGAGTAGCTGGGGGGGGGGGGGGGGGGGGGGGGGCTGTTGGCCGGGGGCTGTTGTGAACCAAGGGCTATATCTGTTCTTAGTCCTGCATTTTTTTGAACGGAGCATGCTTATCTAAAATGGTGAGGAAGTTACTTTTAAGGAATGACCAGGTATCCTCAACTGACGGGATGAGGTCAATATCCTTCCAGAATACCCGGGCCAGGTCGATTAGAAAGGCCTGCTCGCAGAAGTGTTTTAGGGAGCGTTTGACAGTTATGAGGGGTGGTCGTTTGACTGCGGACCCGTAGCGGATACAGTCAATGAGGCAGTGATCGCTGAGATCCTGGTTGAAGACAGCGGAGGTGTATTTGGAGGGCCAGTTGGTCAGGATGACGTCTGAGGGTGCCCTTGTTTACAGATTTAGGGTTGTATCTGGTGGGTTCCTTGATGATTTGTGTGAGATTGAGGGCATCTAGCTTAGATTGTAGGACTGCCGGGGTGTTAAGCATATCCCAGTTTAGGTCGCCTAACAGAACAAACTCTGAAGCTATATGGGCTGCGATCAATTCACAAATGGTGTCCAGGGCACAGCTGGGAGCTGAGGGGGATCGGTAGCAGGTGGCAACAGTGAGATACTTATTTCTGGAGAGAGTAATTTTTTAAGTTAGTAGTTCGAACTGTTTGGGTATGGACCTGGAAAGTATGACATTACTTTGCAGGCGATCTCTGCAGTAGACTGCAACTCCTCCCCCTTTGGCAGTTCTATCTTGACGAAAAATGTTATAGTTGGGTATGGAAATCTCAGAATTTTTGGTGGCCTTCCTAAGCCAGGATTCAGACACAGCAAGGACATCAGGGTTGGCAGAGTATGCTAAAGCAGTGAGTAAAACAAACTTAGGGAGGAGGCTTCTGATGTTGACATGCATGCTACCAAGGCTTTTTCGATCATAGAAGTCAACAAATGAGGGTGCCTGGGGACAAGCAGGGCCTGGGTTTACCTCCACATCACCTGCGGAACAGAGGAGGAGTAGAATGAGGGTGCGGCTAAAGGCTATCAAAACTGGTCGCCTAGAGCGTTGGGGACAGAGAATAAAAGGAGCAGATTTCTTGGCATGGTAGAATATATTCAGGGCATAATGCGCAGACTGGTATGGTGGGGTGCTGGTACAGCGGAGGTAAGCCCAGGCACTGGGTGATGATAAGAGGTTGTATCTCTGGATATGCTGGTTGTAATGGGTGAGGTCACCGCATGTGTGGGGGGGTGGGACAAAGGAGGTATCAGAGGTATGAAGAGTGGAACTAGGGGCTCCATTGTAAACTAAAACAATGATAACTAACCTGAACAACAGTATACAAGGCATATTGACATTTGAGAGAGACATACAGTGAGGCATACAGTAATTGCAGGTGTTGATTGGGAGAGCTAGCTAAAACAGCAGGTGAGACAACAGCTAATCAGCTAGCATAACAACAGCAGGTAAAATGGTGTTGACTAGGCAGAGAGGGTCGGATTAACTACACACTGAGTTCGCGGCTGGGATCCGACAGATAAACATAAACAAACAGAATGAAGTATCGTGATTAATGGACAGTCCAGCAGGCATCAGCTATGTAGCCAAGTGATCAGTGTCCAGCAGGCATCAGCTATGTAGCCAAGTGATCAGTGTCCAGGGGGCAGCAGTAGATGGGACAGGGAAGCCGCCACTACGCTAGCGACACAGCGTTTAAAGTTAGTAGCCCGGGGGTGGAAGGGGGGGTTGGCAGGGAGATGTGCCTGGCTCACGGCTAACTGGTACTAGCTTCGTGGCAGTGGCTTTAGTGTCGTGGCTAATAATTTCAAAATATGACACTTGCAAGAAAGAACCTGTGAATTCAATAATAGACTTTTAATACAAATACTTTTAATACAAAAGTATCGCAAGCCGGAGTGGTCCGCGGAACACACACACTTTTTCAGAGCACTCGCTCTGATTTATACACATACAACATATGAGTCCATCCCACATGCAAATGAAGTTACATCCCAATCTGTGCATCCTGCTTGTTCAGCCCAATAACGCCCATATCTGCTTTCCGTCAGATAATGATGACAAGACCCTTGCTTTTTCCCTGCACTCAGCTTAATGCGTTCTCCTGTTTGTGTGTTATCTAGGGTCAGCAGACTGTGTCTCCTCTGTTTTTTAGCGTGCTCAGCTATACTAAAAATACTATACATTCCTCTATGCTATAGGCTTGCTTTGTCCCTGCACTTAGCTCAATGTGTGTCTTTATCTCGGATCAGCAGACTGTGTCTCCCCTGTCATTCCTTCAGCATCTCCATGTCCTAAGAATATGTGAGTTATGTCTATAATCCATCAGTTGGTCATTTGGCTGACCCCCTCCTTTGTATATCCCTCTGACCTTTGTATGTCCAGCTGTCCTAGGCGCCTATGTGTCGCCTTCTCTTCATGTGGTTGTCTAAGATCAGCAGACTATACACCTATGGCCGCCTCTGTTCTCCTCTCCTATACAATAGACAATGTATTTTACCAGAATGGCAAATGCACTCTAAGTGTATCTCTCTCTTGTGTTACAGTATTTATGTTCCTCCATATATGTACATAATTTCTCCCATATTAGCCAAGGTCCAGAGTTTACAGCAAGGATCCGGTGGAGTATTGGGCTCTAGCCATGTATGAGTGTGGTTCGGGTGAACAGCTGAGCAGGCCGGGAAGTGGACCTCAGGGATAGCTTCGGTACTGCGTGAAAGCTAGCAGTAGTGGTCCAGGGATTACGGCAGGAATCCGGCGTTGTTGTGGAGAGACAGTTCGATACTGGTAGGCTGGCGAGTATTATCCAGGCAAAAAAAACTGTCTGGCTGTGCAGAAGGTAAAAGCCGCTAGCAGTGGCTAACAATGACTAAATAGCTTGTAGCTGGTTAGCTTCTGGAGGTTCTTGAATGTGTTCTAAAATTAAAAATAATAGCGATTCCGTACCACATTTGGCAGATTATGTCGGTATTCCAGTCGTAGGGGATCTGCGGGGTTCCATGCCCCGTACCGGCTGTAAAAGGGGTCCGGATATTGTAGCCCAGGAGTATGCTTCGGTGGTAGCACAGGAGCTCTGGCCGGGCTAGCTTCAAGCTAAGTGGATGGAAACGCTAGCCAGGAGTAGTCATCCGGGGTTGCGGTTAGCTAGTTGTGAAGATCCAGATGAAAATGTTCCGTTTGCGGTGAGAATCCGGGGATAAAAATAATAGGTCCGTTATGCTCTGGTTAGAGTCGCGTTGTTCGAACTGGCGAGGGCTTTCCGAGCTAAAGGTTAGCTAATGACCGCTAGCAATGGTTTGCTGACTGATAGCTGGTAGTTAGCTCGCTAGCTTCAGTTGAGGGGTTCCAGATCCGAAGTCAATTTAAATACTTAAGAAAATAAAAAAGCAGATATACGCTACATTGGGTGAGGCGGGTTGCAGGAGAGTATTTAGGTGTTGAGGTTTAGTAAAATATTTTAAAAGATATGCGAAGAAAAATATGTAAAAAACTATATGTACAAGGAACGGGACAAGACGCCTGACTGCTACGCCATCTTGGATGGCATGTAGCGTCACCTGAATGATAGCTCAGCAGGTAGTCAGGAGCTGTGTTCAAATATCCATAATAACATACTGTATACTACATAATGAGTATATACGACATACTGTTAGTTCATTTTAGTATACTTTAAACAAACGGTATCGTTTCAGTTGAGCGTCTCTTGCTAGCTTGTTAGCATAACAAATGACTAGCTAGACATTTTTACAATTTCGGGTGTGTTCGAATCTGAAGTGCCAGAGAGCGCTCAGTGTGCTCTGGGCATTCATAAATTCAGAGCTTTGTCAGATTGTCCATTCGTAGGGTTGATCCAAGCCTTCTGACCTTACAATGGCAGTCAAGCGCTCAAGCTAACTGGCTAATGTTGGCTAGATACTTCCAGACACAAATGTGAGAACACCTCACTCTGACCATTTTACTCGCCCTAGCAGAGCTGGTTAGGCTGTTTTCATGCTATCCAGAGCGTTGGTGACTGTAATTGCATTCAGCCATTTTCCAACCAAAGAGTGGAGTCACAAAAAGCAGAAATATAGATCAAATTAATCATTAACCTTTGATAATCTTCATCAGATGACACTCATAGGACATCATGTTACACAATTGTTACTAATTTCATTATTCCAATATGTTTTCATTAATTGAATTCACTTAATCTATTTTATGAGAATTTGTAAGATTCTTGTTTGCATAAAATAGACGGAGACCAGTCTTATCAATAATAGTATTTATTCTCGGAGCGCGCTGCCATGTAACAACGAACAACAGTTTATATACAAAATATGACGTCATTGGTGACTGAATCTCCCCCTCTCGACCGAGACACAACAATTTTAAAAGTTCATTCAAAGTTCATTATGACCCACTAGCACACACACAGGACACACAACATATCTGAATTAACTCTTGACCCCTCACCATTATCGATCACCACTTAGCTGACAGTTCTAGTTAACAAAAAACCTAGGAATGCACTCACTGCCTTATCTAAAACACCCCAGAGCTAAGTTTCGTCGGTTCAACCATAGGTTAATGACCCTATCTGCTTACTTAATCCACAACCCATTCCTTCCCAGGCTAGTTGGAATGGTGTTCATTATGTTTAATTACTCCTTGTCCATGCCACATAATCCCTTCTTATGAACTCATATTGTTAATCAGATATAATAAAACAGAGTATAAGTTTACTTAGTTACAGTTCTATTTAAAATGAGGATATTGTTTAGTCATTTATTCATTAAATTCCTAACAACAATACATGTATTTTGTTTTGTTCTGTAAAGTTCATATATATCCAAAAATCTGAGTTTACATTGGAGCGTTGCGTTCAGTAGTTCCAAAACATCCGGTGATTTTTGCAGAGAGCCACATCAATTACAGAAATGCTCATTATAAATGTTGATGAAAATACAAGAATTATGCACTGAATTATAGATACACTTCTCCTTAATGCAACCGCTGTGTCAGATTTCAAAAAAACGATGCTTTTTCGGTAAGCTGAGTACGGCGCTCAGACAACAAAATCAAGCCAAACAGATTTCCGCCATGTTGGAGTCGAGATGTCAGAATAACATGATAAATATTCACTTACCTTTGATCTTAATCAGAATGCACTCCCAGGAATCCCAGGTCCACAAATGCTTGTTCTGTTTGATAATGTCCATAATTTATGTCAAAATAGCTCCTTTTGTTGGCGCGTTCAGTACACAATCTAAACTCACCAAGCGTATTCACTAGTTTCAGACAAAGTTTTAAAAAGTTCCGTTACAGTCCGTAGCAACATGTCAAACAATGTTTAGAATCAATCTTTAGGGTGTTTTTAACACAAATCTTCATTAATGTTCCAACCGGACAATTCCTTTGTCTGTACAAATGAAGGAACATAGCTACCTTTCACGTGAGCGCGCCAAACCGAGGCTGTGGCACTCTGCCAGACTTCTCACTCAGAGCCCTTATGAGCCCCTCCTTTAGAGTAGAATCCTCAAAAGGTGCTAAATACTGTTGACATCTAGTGGAAGCCTTGGGAAGTGAAACATAACTAATATCACACGGTATCTTCAATAGGAGCTGAGTTGAAAAACTACAAACCTCAGATTTCCCACTTCCTGGTTGGATTTTTTTCTCAGGATTTTGCCTGACATATGAGTTCTGTTATACTCACAGTCATCATTCAAACAGTTTTAGAAACTTCAGTGTTTTCTATCCAAATGTTCTAATTATATGCATATTCTAGCTTTTACGGCTGAGTAGCAGGCAGCTTCATTTGGGCACGTTTTTCATCCAAGCTTCCCAATACTGCCCTCTACCCCAAAGAAGTTAGTCATGCCTTTGTTTGTGTGTGAAGTTTCCTGACACCAGCCATATTCAACGGGTGTTGAGCGTTTGTAAATTCATCAGTTAGTCTGTGTTCTTGTTACGAGAATTATGTTATCAATGTTCATAAACTGAACCTCAATTAAACTGCTCAGTCAGCAACCCAGAATTGATAAGATTCTAGTTGAATGAAACAGACAGTCCCAGCCTACAATAGCCAGAATGTTTATTTACGAGAGCTCTAAAAATCATCACATAGCCTTTTATACCTCACATTTGGTCATAAAAATGCCCCTCTCTAACCCTGCCAATGCTGTTCATATCATATCCTACAACATGTTACATAATCTACTGCAAGCCTAACGGTTTCCCCCCTCCCTGGGTGGGACCTCCTTCCCTGTTATCAGTTTCACAGCGGTCACAAGTTGTCTGCACAGTTCCTTCTCTGCTAACAGTTCCTCTTTTTCTATGCACATACATTCAAGAATTCTAGTCTTATGATTCAAACACATTTCACTCCGTTATACAGTGACAGATTGGAATACTGTTGGTCAATTCTAGCCTTAATATTACTTTAACCGTATAAATCATTTAGTCATTATCTTACCATTACCTTAAACATTATATAACAGTTCTGGCACACTCTGACGAGAGTGCTCTGAAATCTGAGTAGATAGCTAGAATTAACAATGTCCATTGAGACCGCACAACGACTATACTGCTTATCTAAGAATGATGTGAATAAATAAGTCTTTACGTTGGGTAGTTAGTTAGTATACTGCCTGGCAAGTTCAATGTATTAGTAGCCAACTAGCCTTAGGTAACTAGCTAACATACCGGTACATACTGCTGTAATGCTATGCGGTTCGTAAGGATGGTGTAGCTAACAAATTGTCAGCCAACAACATAGTGTAACTTAACTTATTTGAAAAGTAATTTACTTTATTACATTGCTCAACATTTTAACATTTGTCATAATTAGTTAAAGCAATGTATTTGTATCCTCTCGTCGAAATCGGATGCATGTTTTCTGCCGTTGTCTTTAAATCTGAAAACGCAAAGCCACGGCCATTTTCTGAATTGCGTTATGGGCCCTAAAAGCACGGAAATAGTGTCCACCGCTTGTATACTTTGTATTTTGACACATTTAGTACGACACCCGGGAACTTTTGGCATACTAACTATGACCAATAAGCATACTACATACTCAATTTACATTTCAAATAGTGAGGTTAGTTTGAGTATATGAATACAGCTAGGTACTCTGGGACCAGAACTAGGGAACGGGGTCGAATCCTGGCAACGGCATATTATTTTGAAAATGGTTTTGTTAAATGACACTTTCTGCACATTGTTGTTCAAACAATTTAATTTTATTTAGTCAAGTACATGTTTCTGTCTTAAGCATCCTAAATAATGCCATAGATTCACAGTGGAAGGTGTGAACTTGTATGGTAACTGATAGTAGGCTACTAAGTAAGGCCCGCGACTAGCTGCCGTGCCATGACGATTTGATGAATATTGTGTAACAAAAACTTCTATATGAACATCACACTGCTTTTCATTGCTGACCAGCACATGTCACAAATGTGCATTGTGTTAAAAGCTCAGAGTAATGAACTGTTTTCTGGCACAATTTGGTAAAAGACCCAAAGGCTTCAGAAAGCCTCAGTTTCCCATCACCATGTCTGAATGAACCAGAACTAATTTCTGTGTTTTAGTACTACAAGCTGGAGAGCTCTGAAGCAGGCAAGTTTAGATGTTTACATGTGTGATTTACAGATGCGTGTATGCCACAAGATGTGACCGACTTTAAAAAAAAAAAATATTTTTTAAATATCTGAATTAGGCCCACAGAATTATACCTACGGAGGAGCGGCTTCTGTGGAGGAACTTTAGTTGGCTTAACGCTGGACTAGAGCTAGCTAGCTAACAAGCTTGTGTGTGCAGAGCAGTACCAGAATTAACCTTTTTTGTTGTTAATACATCTAATGTGAAACGATAACTATAATATCCTGAACTAGCATAGAAAAAGTTAATCCATTCATAAATCATTTAAACTCTATCTTCTGAATCACGCTTGTAACTTCAGTACTGTTGCTTACGCTTCGGGGGGAGGGGGACTTAATTAAAATATATATATATATATATATATATTTATATTATATTATATTATATATATATATATATTTATTATTATATATATTATATATATATATTATATTATTATATATATATATATTTATTATATATTTATTATTATTATTTTATATATATATATATATATATTATTATATATAAATATATTATAATGTATATTTTATATATATATATATATATATTATATAATATATATTTGCAGGCTAACAATAAAATATAATTCCTAATGTGATTAGTAACCTAGGCATATGACAAGATTTGGTAACAGAAGTCACTGCAGCCTTTAGTAAATGTATATGAATTTTCCAAAATGGTATCATTAATCCTGTCTATACATTAAATAATAGAAAATACTTCACCAGAGAATATTACTTAGCCACAGAGGATCATTAGCTTCTGTAAAAAAAAAAGATGTGCGGTGGATTGTTTCAAATTACAAGTGTGTAGGCCTATATGCCTAGTTGGGAAGCTGGCAATCTGGGCAGCGCTCGTGGCCGAGATGCGGCTATCAGTGAAAAGCAATACAGCTAAAATATGTGTACCGATAATATCTTGAGTATAAGATATTGGCACATCTCTCCAGAATGTGCTCAGCTCTGAGCTGTCTCCTGCTAAATCTAGCGCATTCATTGTGTTAATTGTTTGCCCTTTTGATTTGTAATTTTTTGTCATCAATGTGTTTGGAGCGCTCCATGTGATGAAGGAGCATGTGTCTGGTTTCTCTGTCAACATTAAGGAGACAGAGATACAAGTAGGCTAACTGGCCTGTTAGGTTCTGAACAAAACGAGGAAACTCAAACGGATGACTAGAAAAAGCTCAAACCATGTTTATTCACCCACTGGGTCATACAGCTGCAAAGACAACATACAGTTGAAGTCAGAAGTTTGCATACACCTTCGCTAAATGCATTTAAACTCAGTTTTCACAGTTCCTGACATTTAATCCTAGTAATTCCCTGTCTTAGGTCTTTTAGGATCACCACTTTATTTTAAGAATGTGAAATGTCAGAATAATAATAGAGAGAATGATTTACCCCACTGGTAAAAACATATCAGCTAGTGTTGTGGAATATTGACTCAGAAATATTACACCTTTACTGGAACTTGTGAATTCAATTTAGACTTTATTACAAAGTAGCAAAGTCGTACAATTCCATGGAACAACCGTCTTTCTCAGCACAGACCTTTCCCTTTATAGCATTACATCCTTACATAACGCATATGTGTACTCCCCATATGCAAATGAAACAACTCCCCTTGTCCTTTCGCCACCATTATCTTTCAGTCCCAGTTCTTGCTTGGTTACGCCCACATCTGCTTTGACTTAAAGGGTCCTGCCACCATTATAATTTATGTAATACAAAAAAAATGTATTTTATTGTATACATATGTTTCACGTATTGGTCATTTTGTTACCATCCTGTCTCCATGTTCTCCTGACATTAGTATGTCCAGATGTAACAAATGTAGTCCTGTACATTAGCTAATGTAATTATTGGCAATGGGTCATGCCTTGCTTTGGTCATGTGTTCTCTTACGGGTCAATGATTTGAATTACAATATAGCAATAATGTTCTCGCCTCGATTACTTAGAAGTGCCTGTGGTCCCACCCCTCTCATGTGTGCCCAGGTGTATATTTTATAGCACATATACATTCAGGATGTAAGGCTTACTAGTTATGGCAAATGTTAGGAAGACCTGGTTGTTGTGGAATTAAAAAAATAAAAATAAACAACACTTTGACCACATCTTTTCACATGTTTTATTTGGGTCTTTTTCATGTACCATATTGCTTGGCTCCAGCCATTGGAAGCTTGGCGCATGTGCAAAGAAAAATAAAATAATACCTTTTATAGTATACATATGTTTCACGTATTGGTCATTTTGTTACCATCCTGTCTCCATGTTCTCCTGACATTAGTATGTCCAGATGTAACAAATGTAGTTATGGGCATTAGCTAATTAGCTCAGAAACAGCAAATACACTAGGTGACATAATTTCTACATCTAGCCAATGTAATTATTGGCATGATCTTTTCTCAGAAATAGCACATGCAATTAGTGGCATCGAATTATCTCCCACACTAGCCTATCTGTCATAAGACTATGCTGCCAGAGAATATGATGAGGGCTTTGTAGTACCAGATTGCTATACTTTAAATCTAGATTTTTTTGGGGGGATACAGGCTATGTTGGTTACTGTGTGTGTGTGTGTTGCGCTAATCCCCTGTTTATCATGTGTTTTTTCACTTCAGAAATGGTTTCATTCTGAAATACCACAAGGCAGTAGGCAAAACTGAGGAGACCAGGAGAATGCAGACCTATACCTGGACCCAAAGTGGACTGGATCGATCCGTCGCTGGACAATCCTCAAGTCCCCAAGTTACCAGTGGTCAGATGAGTGAGATTCCAAGCAGCTATTCTCGTCAATATGCATATATATATCAGCATTCACCCACCAGAGAGCAAGTTCTGATGGGTACTAGTCCCCTTTTGACATCACTCTGGACTAACAATGCAGCGGCTCCTCAATCAACTGGTGTTACATCACAAAGTGGAAACCATCACACCTTGCCCGGAAGAGTTAACAGTGTAGCTCTTCCCACTTTCCAGCAGGGACAGGGGTTTTTGGGTGTTAAAAATAACAATCCACAGAGGCTCGTTAAGGATGGTCAGGGTGCAACCATTCACTGCCTCCCTCATATTAATGCACCACTGAATACAAATGTTATGTATCATCTAAGCCCAGCGAGTGGCAGTCAGCAGCTTGTACTTGGCAGACAAGATGGGGCCTCCAGTGGTACCTCTGCTTCTCTTGCAATGGGTAGGAGCCCCAACCATGTAAATCATGTAGTGAGTGGGCAGGATTCAAGAAGGATAGCAGTTCAAGCTCCTCATCAGGGAAACCCACAAACACCAAACTCTTTGCAAAGTGCACAGGAAACAACGTATAACCAACTGTTGTATTTACTTCAAAATCAGAACAATGACAGCAGGACTGAGATGAACAGGGTTCAACATGGAGCACCTGTCCACACTGGCTCATCAAACCACAGTCAGATGTATCCCTCTCAACTTCTCACTGGCATCAACAACCAGGTCAATGTACCAAATGCTGCAATGGGAATGCCAATGCATAACATTAGCCAGAATCCTCCGTACAATGTACAAAGTACAAAGTATAACCCCCCTTTTAATAATTCTCCAAGACATGTCCCCATCTGCCCTAAAAGCCTTCCCATCCCACCACAACAGAACAGACTCCCATCTTATTGTGCAAATAATAACAGTCAGTTAGGGCCCATTGGAAATAATGCACACCATGCCTCTCATCCTAGGCTCCATATCCAAGGCACAGACCCTACCCTACATTACAAGCCAGACTGCACCAATGTTCTGGTATCCAACACTGGACCATCTCCATCTGTGCCAAACTATAGTATACAGTCCTCAGTCCAGCACAACCGTGAAACCGCGCCTCCACCATACCCAGTCCAGCAGATACGTAAGTCCGCGCCTCCACCATACCCAGGCCAGCACTCCCATGGGCCCGTCCTGAACAAGACAGAACATGTGGTTGGGGCAGGAGCACATTTTCTGCAACACTTGCCTAACCAAGGCGCAGCCCCTACCCTACATTACAAGCCAAAAAACAATTATGTTCAGTTATCCAACACTGGACCATCTTCATCTGTGACAAACCATGGTATGCTGTCTTCAGGCCAGCGAAACTGTGAGTCTGTGACTCCGTCACACCCCATAAGACAGGGCTATTACATAACAGTAACAGAGGACGAAAGTGGAAATGGATTTAGAACAGAAAATTGTATTTTCATAGGAGATAAACCTAATGAAAGTGCTCTGGTCTCGCAAGGATCATCTGCAAGTAATGCCCCCTCTGTTCTTACGGCACAGAAGGCCATTGCAGTTGTACAACCACTATCGCAGTGTATGCAAACAAACACACCTCTACATGTGGCTGATAAAATCTCCTTGACCACCCAAGCTATGTCTTTCTTAACAGGTGTTGGAAATGTGAGCAAACCTGGGGAACATTCTTGTGTCCAAAGTCCATCACAAGGGCAAACAACCCTTGCGCTATCTGCTTCTTTGACAAATGAATCAGAACAAGAAGTCCCCAGGATCAGACTAGAATCAGGGGCTGATAAAACATTGACTCGGGGTTCAGAAACTTCTGATGTTGAAATGGCCAAGACATATTCATGTTTTAAGTCTCAACGGTCATTATCAAATGGGTTACGTGCAGAGAAATTTGATTCTCAA
Organism: Oncorhynchus clarkii lewisi; assembly: GCF_045791955.1. Lineage (NCBI taxonomy): Eukaryota > Metazoa > Chordata > Actinopteri > Salmoniformes > Salmonidae > Oncorhynchus > Oncorhynchus clarkii. Next base: position 54,488,404 of record NC_092148.1, on the reverse strand, counting down.
CCATTATCTAATGTGGAATGTCAAGCCACTCTGAGAAAAGAGTTAGCTGACACAGAAATGACCACTCATGTGAATGTTAACCAATTGAGTGAGGAAACAAATGAAAAAGTCGATTCCGATGAGGACATTTTTGATTTGTCCTCCATTCCTGTAATCAAATGGACCCTTGGTAAATTGAAGGAGTTGGTAGATACTGTGCAACGTCAAAAATGCACTGCCACACCAGTTGAAAGCAAAATACTAAGCCTCTATTGGGATGGAGATGGGCCAAAGCTTATGGATGCTGCAAGATCTGGTATGTTACAAAATATAATGCAAGAGGTTAGATCTGTGTGTGGCGACGATGACGATATGTCATCACAGTCTGTCATATTTTCACAAGCCAGGCGCAAAAACTGGGGTCAAGTTGAAGAGAAATGTGCTATTCTTAAACATGATTCTGTTCACCCCGAGTTCCCTGCACAAGAGTCATCATGGTTGAACACAAATAAGCAGCTTGATGACATAGACAAGGAGTTTGGATTCCCATGGTCACTAAGATATGACCAAAAGACTCTTCAAAGAGGAGATGAACAACCAAAACTGATTTGTACCGAAAATGAAAAATCTACAGTCTCTGCCAATGACATGCAGACTGAGGTCACTCAGGCGACGAGACCAACACCCTCTGATTCTGGTGCTAAAGAAATTCAAGGGTCAGGTTTGGCACACAGTTCCACCCAGACCCTCTCACTGGTTAAGAGAGAAAAAGCAGGTATCATTTTTAGTGACCCATTTTCCTCCCTGGAGATCAACGTGCTGACACCAGAAGAGGCTTTGCAGTTTTTCAGTGGGCAGCTACTACAAGATGAAGTGAACGAAGACCTGTTGGAATTGCCAATGGAAATGGATGCGGAGCTGATTGAGTTGAAAGATTACTCAGTGGAGGATAAATCATCTGAGAGGGTAGATGTGAAGTTGACTGATTTAAAACTCAAAAACAAAGGGGATGTCCAATCAGAAGATTACTGTTGCCTCTCTCGTTGGATGTCAGTGTTCAGTGGGTCCACCAATTCTTCGTCCTGCAAATGCCAATACAAGACGAAATTGGGTTCAGCAAAGGCCACTGTGAATGCGACGGCATTGGTTGAGGTAACATTGTCTGTTGAACCCAGCACAACAAAAGCAGAACAAAGGGAATGCGTGCATTTGCGTAAATCAAATGGCACAGCAGAAGAAAAGAGTGAAGAGAATCCTGTAAAAAATGTGAATCCTCAATCTTGGAAATCTACAGGCATTGAAGAATGCCAAACAATTGTCTTGTCTGATAGAAAATCTGAGACTGCTCACATATACACAAATGGGGTGAAGAGCTTGCCTTTGTCAAAAGCCCCAGCACTGCAACTCCCCATCAACCACACAAACATTGTTGAAATTGAAGAGGTCTTCTCGCGTTATGAAGACTTAATCAAAGTAGCCACCTCAATGTCGGAGCTAGTTTGGGACGATGTACAGCCAAAGCAGAAACTACCAGGTCCGTTCCAGAAACATGTGGAATGTGTACAAGAACTTGGTGTTATTTTGGAAGAAGGAAACCCTAGAGGTAGTGAAGTCGTTCCTACAGCTCCCATTCCTACTTCTAATCTGCAACCTGAAGCAACAGACAAAATCGGTTTCCTTACATCACTTTCCTTGGCACAAAGATGTCACAAACATCTCTCTCCTAAAACAAATTGTAGCTACAAGGTTAAACAAAAAGGGGTTGGACTCAAGAGAAGATGTGTTGAAAGTCCTCATTCAAATGTGCCTGTCCCAAGAAAGCAAAGGAAAATGAGGGACGGATTAGGTCCCTCCTTTCACCTTGTTCCTGAGGTCAACTTGACTGATGATGATGAAGATTTTGAGCCCCCTAATACAACTACTTCTAAGTCTTTGGAAGAAGAGAAACGTTCAAAAGGTAGCAATCTCCAGAAGCCAACAGAACATGGAATTGGGAACAACATTTGCAGGGTTGGCACAGTAAGTCTAGCCTTGTTTGGTTCCACGCTCCAACGCAAGGACCATAATGCTTCTCGAGCCAGACCTTTTGCAGACAATGCTCCAGCACCTCCTGTAACCCTCAGTGTGAATGTCAACTCCTGGACAACGGAGCCCTCCGAGACCAGTCCTCCAGTGGAAAGCCCAATCAAACAATCGATCTTAAGCGAGTGGAATAATAGTTTTATCCCGACAAAGACAAAGTCCAGGGGCAAAGTGCCAAGACTACAAAACAGAAGAGGCGTTGCTCCAAAAATGATTTGTGCTGAAATGGCTAAAAAGATTGTTGCCCTCACCAACACAGATAGAGGTGCATTATCCTCTGAAAGGCGAGCCACACCAGAAAGAACTGTAAAGGCCAAGCAGACTTTGCGGCGCATTGAAAGAGAAAGAATCTTAAGCGGCCTGAAACTCAGACTGAAGAAATCTAGGATTGAGGCAATGCCATCCGGTATCCCTGATATAGTGGAAAAAGGTAAATATGAAATCGGAAACCCTGCTTCTTTGCCTCATGAGGAGAACAGTCTTATGTTTAGTGTGCTGCCGGAGTCATTCAACTTCAAAGAAGTCATGGACCCTCCGACACAGACAGGTTCAATGAATGGTAAGTAATACCAACACAGATATGCTTGCTCCTACTCCAGTTAATGTTACCTATAATTAGACATTTATTCCTGCTCTTTTCACATTGAAACACTTTTTCCATCAGACATGGCTGGTCCGGTTGCTGCGAAGGCTGAGAATCCTAAGGCAATAGTCCAAAAATCCAAAGGTAATAAAGCATGCTGTCTATTCAACCATGTGTTGAAAATGTACTGTACAGTGGCGCAAAAAAAGTATTTAGTCAGCCACCAATTGTGCAAGTTCTCCCACTTTAAAAGATGAGGCCTGTAATTTTCATCATGGGTACACTTAAACTATGACAGACAAAATGAGAAGAAAAAAAATCCAGAAAATTACATTGTAGGATTTTAAATTTATTTATTTGCAAATTATGGTGGAAAGTAAGTATTTGGTCACCTACAAACAAGCAAGATTTCTGGCTCTCACAGACCTGTAACTTCTTCAAGAGGCTCCTCTGTCCTCCACTCGTTACCTGTATTAATGGCACCTGTTTGAACTTGTTATCAGTATAAAAGACACCTGTCCACAACCTCACAGTCACACTCAACTCCACTATGGCCAAGACCAAAGAGCTGTCAAAGGACACCAGAAACAAAATTGTAGACCTGCACCAGGCTGGGAAGACTGAATCTGCAATAGGTAAGCAGCTTGGTTTGAAGAAATCAACTGTGGGAGCAATTTATTAGGAAATGGAAGACATACAAGACCACTGATCATCTCCCTCGATCTGGGGCTCCACGCAAGATCTCACAATACTTATTTTCCACCATAATTTGCAAATAAATTCATTAAAAATCCTACAATGTGATTTTCTGGATTTTTTTTTTCATTTTGTCTGTCATAGTTGAAGTGTACCTATGATGAAAATTACAGGCCTCTCATCTTTTTAAGTGGGAGAACTTGCACAATTGGTGGCTGACTAAATACTTTTTTTCCCCACTATGTATTGTGGCCGCTGCCTACATTGCATTTTCCATATCTTTGTAAGGAAAGCATTTCTTGTATCTATTCCGTTTGTTCCCTATCTCCATTTATTCCTTTCTGTCAAATATGAGGATGTAGGTTTTTGTTTTATTTTTTGTAACATTTATTGTAACGAATGAATTATTTTCCATTTAGGTGTATGGTCTGTTGGCATTCAGAAGAGATATTGTCCTCTCACCTCTTTGACCACTAAAGTTCCCAAGACTTCCTCCACCACCTTCCAGAAGTTTCAGAAGAAATTCAAGCAGAAGAAGTAGGCCTGGCAGCTGACCCACAACAAATTGTATTGCTTCCAGTTATGGACTGGGGGAGTGGAGTGAGGACTGTCGGATGACAATCTGATTCTTGTACCTTGTTTCCCATGGAAATATATGTACAATTTGTTTTTAATGACAAATGTTCATAACCAATGTATTTTCTTTGGGAATGCAGAAATTGACCTCATTGTGGTAAGGTTGGGCAGCTCATAATACAGTTATTATTTACTGTAGTTGGCGTTTACATTCTTAAGTGACTGAGAATGTATCTGACAGTGTCCTCTCTACCTCAGGCCTGACAGGTGTTGGTTACACTTTTCTTGGCTCTGTTATTTACTTAACAAATAAGGAACACTCAATGTGCACTTATAAATCAGAACAATTTTAATCAAAATACAGCTGTAGACAGAAGTCAAACATCACACATACAACTGATGTCTCTCCTGAGTTCTGCCAAATAGGAAAAGTCCAAGTTGCTTTTAATATGCTTGCAGTCAACCCCTAGTGATGTAAATGCCTACGTCATTACCTTCTTCTCATGAGTCAAAGCCTATGCATACACAGCTATTCAAACAATAGTTCCAGTGTTATCTAAAGGCTCATCAGTAAATGTCCACTCCCCAAGTTGATTTATGGTGATATGTCTGACTCGTCTCTTATCTCTTTCACTCCCCTGCAGGGTTCTGTGTCTATGAATCTCTTATCTTTGAGGCGCTTTCTCACAGACACCTTGTTTTGACTGCAATAAATCACATCTCTCAGACCGTTTCTTATAAGAAGCAGAGACTAGAAAATAACTGGAACAATATTACACCTTATAATGCACATATATTGTTAATCTGTAGTCTAGGACCCTATAAATGTAAGGGGGAGGGCTCTTATAACCCTTCCCCTTCTATTAATACAACCTAAGCATAACCAATTATTATACATCAAACATTTGGTGCAGCCCAAGTCATGACCCCAAGTTGACCCCATCACAGGCAACATTGCGAAACTTAATCTAATTTAAAAACCCTAAACTAAAGTTTTGTGTGTCATTGGATGGCTGTTTTTGTAATGTTTATTTTCTTGTCAGTGTTGTAGCTGACATTTTTGGGGGGTAAACAGTATTTTATGCAAACCTCATGTTTACTGTTTTGAACTATGCAAAATTGACTGCGGTTTGTATGAATTTGTAAGATATCATTCTGCCCACCTCTCTACTGTTCCCTTTTACAATCTTATAACAAGTGGGTACCTTACCAATAGTTATTTTTCTGGCTTTTAAATCGATTCCGTTTGACGCGGGATGAACAGTATTGTATGATTTAGAGATACTAAGCCAGCTGAAACAAGGTTGCTTTGCAGTATTCTGGATGCATATAGCAGGAAAACTGTATGTATTTGTTCTACCTAGTGTTATTTCTTTATGTTGGTATATGTTATTTGTTTCTATAAAAAAAATGTACACTTAAAAATATATTGTCAGCAGCATCCTTCACTTGGCTCTTGTTGATTTTATAGGGGACAAAAGTAAGACAGGCAGGGTGCATTCTTACCAGAGGTGTCTGTTGGTTAGGTGTGAATGCTAACCCTTTTTATGGTTAAAAGAAGGCTATATAGACTATATAAAGTGTAGTACTGGGATGCAAACTCAAAGTAATATATTTCTAATCTGCAATTCTAAATATCTGACATGGTACACGTGTATTCTTTTTTTTAAGCCCATAACCATGTGTGTGAGGTGTTTACTTTTGTTTCAAAGTTAATCATCTTTAAACACCAGTCTCAACATCAACAGTGAAGAGGCGACTCCAGGATGCTGGCCTTCTAGGCGGAGTTGCAAAGAAAAAGCCATATCTCAGACTGGCCAATAAAAATTAAATATTAAGATGGGCAAAATAACACAGACACTGGACAGAGGAACACTGCCTAGAAGGCCAGCATCCCGGAGTCTCCTCTTCACTGTTGACGTTGAGACCGGTGTTTTGTGGGTACTATTTAATGAAGCTGCCAGTTGAGGACTTGAGGCGTCTTTCTGAAACGAGATACTCTAATGTACTTGTACTCTTGTTCAGTTGTGCACCGGGGCCTCCCACTCCTCTTTCCATTCTGGTTATAGCCAGTTTGCGCTGTTCTGTGAAGGGAGTAGTAAACTGCGTTGTACGAGATCTTCAGTTTCTTGGCAATTTCTTGCATGGAATAGCCTTCATTTCTCAGAACAAGGATAGATTGACGAGTTTCAGAAGAAACTTATTTGTTTCTGGCCATTTTGAGCCTGTAATCGAACCCACAAATGCTGGTGCTCCAGATACTCAACTAGTCTGAAGATGGCCAGTTTTATTGCTTCTTTAAATCAGCACAGGTTTTCAGCTGTGCTGACATATTTGCAAAATGGGTTTTCTAATGGTCAATTATCCTTTTAAAATTATAAACTTGGATTAGCTAACACAACGTGCCATTGGAACACAGGAGTGTTGGTTGCTGACAATGGGCTTCTGTACACCCATGTAGATATTCCATAAATCAGCTGCTACAATAGTAATTTACAACATTAACAATGTCTACACTGTATTTCTGATAAATTTTATGTTATGTTAATGGACAAAAATGTGCTTTTCTTTCAAAAACAAGGATGTTTCTAAGTGACCCCAAACTTTTGAACGTTAGTGTATATTGATAGAAACATTACCCCCAGGTTGAACTGAGGGAGGTCATCAATAATCTGGTAATGTGAAATTTCCTGGCAATGATTGATGTCCAGTACAATTCTACAAACACTTGTCACAAATTACTAAAGCCTGTTACTTATGTTCACAGCAGCTATTAGTACAAAAGCAATCTCTACTGAATTATTTTACATAATCCATCATACCAGGAACTTGGAACGCTCCAAAAGTGGCAGTATCGTTAGATGCTGAAAAAAATATTTGGAGTAGAATGGGCATAAAAAAGTAGTTTTTTTTGTCTGTTATCTTGTTGGATTGAGCTATTGTATCATCATTTAAGTTATCAAGGGAGACAAGGATGCTGTCTGTCGTTATCTATTTGCTTTAGCCACAGAACACACAACGCCACCGTTGCAGGAACAATCCATCACAGCTGCTTACTGCCAGAGGCCAACCAACAGGATACATCCAGACAGACTGGACGCAAGCAAGAAGTGTGGGAGCTAGTGTAATATATTATTGATAGGCTGGGCAGATGCTATACTGAAGTAGCAAGGACATAAGCGCGAAGGCGTACATTAAGCTGAACATAAGTGCAAAGGCCAAAGCCAGAAGCACTTAGGACACCAGGACAAATCAATACTAGGACACACCAAGGAGAGTGCTTGCCAACGGACCAACAGATGGGACATAAGCATGATAGATATATAAAAATTTTTAGGACATGAAAGGGTCCTGCCACCATTATAAACTAACCAAAAGCAGAGATGGGCGTGAACAAGCAAGAAACTTGAACTAAAAGATAATGGTGGCAGAAGGACTGAGGGAAGGAACTTAATTTGCATGTGGGATAGACTGATATGCTGTATGTGTATAAAAGCAGGGCCAGTGCTCAAGGAAAACGGTTGTTCCGCAGACCAACACGGCTTATGATACCCTTGAATTCACAAGTTCTTGTAAGTGTCATATTTCTAAGACAATTTCTACCACAGAAGACATAGGGAACCATTATCTTGGGAATTATGTTATGTGAGATCAAATGCATAACATGAGTGGTGCGGATCTCAAAGATAATTTTTTTTTAACCTTTATTTAACATGGCAAGTCAGTTAAGAACAAATTCTTATTTTCAATGTCGGCCTAGGAACAGTGGGTTAACTGCCTGTTCAGGGGCAGAACGACAGATTTGTACCTTGTCAGCTCAGGGATTTGAACTTGCAACCTTTCGGTTACTAGTCCAACGCTCTAACCACTGGCTACCCATGAACACAGGGAAATATTCATTCATTTTTTTTAAATTGTTTTTTTACTTTGACACATGAAATGTACTGTATCCAAAGTAACCATGTGATTTAATATTGCATGTTATCTATATCAGAGAAGGCTGGTGGGAGGAGCTATAGGAGGGCAGGCTCATTGTAATGGCTTGAATGAAATATATGGCATGGAGTCAAATACATTGTTTCCATGAGTTTGTTTTTGGTACCATTCCATTGATACCATTCCCATTACAATGATCCATTCCTCCTATAGCTACTCACACCAGCCTCCTCTGGAATATATATATATATATATAGCAAGCTAAACATTTATCCCTACTGAAAAGCCAATTCTGACGTGTTTTACGAAACTAATAAGAATTGCCCCTGGCCTGCGTTGAAACGGCTGCCAGTTTATGCGCATCTCTATTCTCCTGAACACGCAACAAAGCCGCATGCTCACACGACACCCAAACATTAGTTTGTTTATGTTTCTCCAACTGTACCATGGTAATGAATGTGTCCGGAGTCGGGAAGAGACAGACAGCCTGCATTTCTCAGCCAGTCGAAATCATGAATCACCTGCTATCATTTTTATGGATATATACAAAGAAATGTCAATTGAAAAAAGGTGAAACGAAGTACCGAGGTAAAAACAGTTTCATTTGGATTTTCGACGGATATTCACGCTTTCAAACCTCAATAGCTTTCAAACCACTTGAGCCACAGACTCCAAATAAGTATCAAGATGTTGGAAAATTGCGCACAACATTGCACAGCTATTTTCACGATTTGAACATTAATTCGCTTTCCAAAGCTAATAAACATGAGGAAATGTGAGCAGCATTTTGTATTACTAGTTGAATTCGATATGGAATGTAAACAAAGTACAAACTTTTCTTACATTTCAATAGTACTTGACTCAAACAAGGTTCAGAATGTCCACTGACTACCCTTCTATACTGCACAACCTTTGATTTGTTAATTTTCATCTCACACGTTTTTACATATACTTTCGCATTTCAATAGTTCCTTGGTCATGTGACCTACTGATTTCAAACAAGGTTCAGAATGTACAGTCAGTGGACCTACACATTGCACACCATTTCATTTGTCAATTTTCACCTCACACGTTTTTACATTCATTTTTCAAACTTTATAATTTCAATAGCTCCTTGGTCATGTGACCTAATGACTTCAAACAAACTTCAGAATGTCCACGGACTAGCCTTATATATTGCACACTCTTGTTTGTGTTCTGTAAAATCACGTAGTGTAATGTACATTTTTCATAGTTTTACATTTCAATGGCTCCTTGGTCATGTCAATTACACACCTAAGAAGCGTGCAGTGGATATACACCCATATTGCATAACCTCTAGTCATGTATCTTCTATATTGTTGTAAATTAATATTAGTTTGACAATTTGGGGGTTCAGTCCAGTGTTGTGTTAACCCTTTTCTTTAATATTTATCTATAATAATTGGTAGTTCTAAGTACTTATTTTCCCTGTTTTTTATTTTGCCACAGTATTTAACAGCGGTACACAATAGGAGAGGGACAGATAATATTTCCTTTCGTCGTTAATATCCATCATAAATGAAAAGGGAAAAGTACGAGAGTCATGCTAAGAATTGTCCTAAGCAGGGATGGAGAGTGAGCTAGTGAGGTAGGCTGCAGTGGGCTTGCTGGTCAATACATATACTGAGCATTTAACCACAGTAATGGTGGCCAGAAAATCAATGAATAAAAATTGAATATTGACAAATTAAGCAGAAATTGTAGACCTTTAATATTTTCCAACATGTCAACAGACACTTAACTTAAATTAAGTATGAAACATTTCACAATGTTAACTTTCTCTTTATCCCTAGTTGATGTACATTTCAGAGCCTCTTCAGAGTGGATGGGGTATAGCATACATTTTCAACAACAAAGACATCACTTCCAGTTCCAGTTTCTTCACTCTGAACTCTTGTCTTCATTGGTAGGCACAGCACATGGAATCACTGTTGGCATGCAAAACATTCAGTCTAAAACAAAACAAAGCGTAACATGTTATAAATAATATCAAATATCAATGCAGTATGACGAATTAGCCATCCATTGTGTTATATCATAAATTGTCTTACATGCCGTCACTGTTGGCAAAAGATTATAAACATGTTAAATAAAGTTACTAACCCAGTCAGTCTTTGGCCCACATCCAGGGTTCTTTATCAGTGGCAAACATGAAGCAGTTGTTGGCTTTGTTGAACTCTGAAATCATAGGCATGAACTGAACATGTGGTTGTCCCACACAACTACATAAAAATAAAGAATTTACATTTACTTTGAATTAAATGTCATTACATACCAGACATTTTGAATATATCCTCAGCCATTTCTTTTTGCAGTTGCTCCATGTGTTTTTGCGAAGGTTCTATATCAATTTGGGAGGGGATAAAATAGAGTTTTTTGACCTAATTGTCACATAACAGCTAACCATTCATCATTGAAAATATAACTATCAAACCTGCATTACAAATACCCCCAGCTGAAGGTGTCCTGCTGCATGGTGTGAGTTATTTCCCTCCTTTCTACTTTATGTCCACCCAGTTGTCTTTTCCATGGCAGGATCTTCTCATTTTGAAGTATTCTCTTTTTTATGTAAACATAATGCGATTCTGATTAGTTATAGGCAAATGAATACACAGGACAAACAAAACTGTATGCTGATTTCCTTATCACTATAACCTAGTAGAGTTAATTTCCTTTATGCCCCATTCTACACACAGCCTAAATTATAGACACTGAACCATTTACAGGACAATAATAAAAGTAGCATATAGGATCCAACCCTATCACAGAGTGAATAAATGTAGTGTTTGTAGACTTAAAGAAAAAAATATTAAGTGACAGTTTCATCAGTACGTGCTTAATTAAAGAAAGTCATATCACAAAGATCACAGATACTTCTATTTGCAATAGCAATTTATGATATATGCAGTTGAGGAATATTCCATGTACCAACACTACATGTAGGACGGACATAAGACATTCCCACATACAGTATACATGTACATAGAGGCATTTTTCAGCTATGATTTTATCTAGAATGGATATGACAATGGGGCAGGACAGGACGTAATACACCCTTACGCCAATCTACTTTTTGATCTTCTTGACTTCTTATCTGGTAAACTGCTACTATGTGTCAAGAAAAGAGCCCCAATTAGGGTTGGTGTACTCCAGTAAAAAAAAGGCTAGTTTAGAGTAAAAACGATTGCCCTGTGTTCATAGGGGCATGAGAGACTAGTTAGTCTGTGGTAGAATTGAGTTGGCACTTTATTGGCCCAAACATCCACAGACCCACAAGGTTGAGGTTACTCATGGACAGTAATTAGTAAAAATAAAAAATTGTTGCATTGACGCATTGTGTTTTCTAACTGTCCAAGAATAGGATTCAGGAAGTGTTAGGAAATATTAGGAAATAGGAAATATTAGGAAATATTTGTTCCCATAAATACAAAGAAGGATGTCTCTCATACCTCTGGCACTTTAGTCAGACTGCCAGACTATATAAAATGTTTATGATGGGGCCGACAATGGAGTTGCCACAGAGACCAATCAGGAGAGAATACAAACAGGTCAAGGCTGCCAATTGAAAGTCAAGGGGTGTGTCTGTGCCTTTTGGATTACTCTCTCTTTACAGAGAACCCCTGTGGTTCAAGTCAAGAGCTACCCTTCCCCTTTCAGTCTGCTCTGCGCATGTCTGAAAGTGACAGTCAGCAGCCAAGAGAGTTTTTCACATTGTCATAAAAAATTATTAAACTTATGAATGTATGTAAAATGCTAATATGTATTAGATACAGTACAATGGAAAAACTATAGTCCACTGACTACATAAGGGTAGTCAGTGGACATTCTGAACCTTGTTTGAAATCAGTAGGTCACATGACCAAGGAGCTATTGAAATTTGAAAGTTTGAAAAATTTATGTAAAAACATGTGACATGAAAATGGACAAACTAAATGGTGTGCAATGTGTAGGCCCACTGACTGTACATTCTGAACCTTGTTTGAAGTCAGTAGGTCATATAACCGAGAGCTATTGAAATTAAAAAATGTAAATAAATATTTAAAAATAGTGCGAAATGTAAATTGACCAAAAAAAAGTGTGTGCAATGTGTGTCTATGCTATCAGGTTAGCTACAACCAGTTTAGAAAGTTTTAGGAGTAATGGTTTTAAAAAGAGCTATTGAAATTTGAACAATTTGATTTGTCACTATGTTGACAGCCCCTAACTGCTGTTGGTGAACGTGAGGAAAACTAGGCGAATATCCGTCGAATATCCAACCTGAAACTGTCTTTACCTCGGTAAATGAAGTGCAGCTAGTTTGCAGTCTTTCCAGCTTCAGTTTGAAGTGATTGTTTTAGCTGTGTTGTTGGCTAGCTTCTCTGAACAGTGACCTGACGAATGAGCACATTTTCTATGCCATTAGCTCATTGTTATCGATGTTCCAAATACATGTCACTAGAAAACAGCTTAAGCAAATGCAAGTGCAGTTACTTTGTTGTGATTCTGGCTGCACTTTTTAACGTGACTGTAAATTAGACGTAGTTGGCTAGCTACAGTAGCAAGCAAGGGATAAGAACGTTGCCTTCCAGCATGGCAATGGAACATTTAGAATGAACAACTGGGTCACATCCATAGATACAGAACAAAAAGACCAGCCAGCTTGGGTAGCAACTCTAGATTTGTGTCGGGACTATGTCTTGAGGAAGGATGAAATAGTAACATTTTTAATAAATATGTAAATTATTATTTGAATATGTTGGTAACCAGTTGTATAAAAATGATAATGCCCTCAAAGCCGGTGTTTCGAGGATATTGGCACTGTGGTGAACGCGCAAGCACACTCACTCAATTCTTCATTGCTGCGACTTGCTTGCTAGTTGGGATTTGATCATGTTATGTTGCGTTTCATTTGATTTTTTTTATGTCGGTTTGATCGCGGGGGAGGCACTAGTAATGTCTTCAGTTTTCAGTTTGGCTATTTGTTTTAAGTGTATTAGTCTATAAATAAATCTCTTTGCCAAAATTCGTCATCTCTCCCATGTCTTATTCGACTAGTAGTTATTCTGAAATGTTTATTGCTTGCCTACAATTTACTCCCTCCTCTATGTTTAATATAACACACATCCATGCCTATCCTGGGGTCTATCCTGGCAAGGCTATTTTCTTGACTGCTGATATCCCCCCCATGGTAGCCCATTTTCTCCCCCCCCACCCCACCCCCCTTCTATATTGGGACTGCGAGGCCTGGCACACTTCAGAATAATTTTGGTGACCTATCGTGCCCTCTGATGTGTGCCACAGGAAGTATTAGACTAGTCACAAAAGGAAGTGGTTATTTCAGCAATAATAGTTTTCAGAGCACTCTACTGTTCTCTACCCATCCCTCAATCCCCAGTCCCATCGTGCTTTTCCCTCTTATGGCTTTTCCTTTAAAAAACTTTTTCTGTTTTAGCTTTTAAGAATGTAGGTACAGTAGTAATAATAAAATAATAATACAAAATAAAAAAATTACTCTGGGTGAAAAAGGAAGTTCAAATATATAAGTCAACATGAATGCATATCCAAAATCACAGTAAACTGTTCTAATAATATTTTTTTTAAATAAGAAAAAATTAATAAATGTATAATAATATAATATACAAAACTATGACTGAATGTGCCTCCATGAAGAATCCCCTCCCCAATAGGTCACTTCGCCCTCAATAGGACACCCCCAGCACCTCCACCATCCCCATCAACCTCCCCCCACCCCATGCCCCATGCCCCTCAACCACAAAACACAATAATGATAATAATAATAATAATTGAAATAAAAAAGATATACACACAGATGTACAGTATATATCCATAAACATATTCACAGGACACTCAACTTATCTCTTATCTATTTTCCTACATTATCTATTTTCATTCACAGTTCACAGTGAATTATAAAGATTGTAATGATATTAATAGGCAGTCAACCGAGCAAGCTTTCTACATTGACACATTTGAAATGACTGGCATTTGGGGGAGCAAGAAATGTGTGTAAAATGTGTGTGTGCCATATGTGTGTGTAATATGTGTGTGTGATGTGTGTGTCTTTCTGTCTGTCTAAACTTGAAATGTTATGCTGCCATCCCAGAAGAGGGCTCTGTTCCTCGACCCAATGGGGGAAAGTGCCGGAAAGATAAAAAGATGCCAGGGGGTGACAAGGTCATTTTACAATGGAATGAATAGTCTTCGAAATGCTATGCTGTTATTTACCTCTATATTGTAATCAATAAAGCGTTTCAAAATGCTGTACTTGTATTAACATATATGTTCAGATCATTCCTGAGAGAGAAGGGGGGTAAAATCTCCAAATGGGCGTGTGGTACCCTTCCTCACCCATGCCAACAAGAGGCTACTTCTTGTGGAGTCTTTGCCTTGAAAGTAAGTATGAGAGTATATACATAAGTCATGCACAATTAACCTACTGAAAGTATACTGACTAAAAGGCTAAACAGAACTGTCAAATTATATTATAGCTTTGTCGTTGTAGTCTTGCGAATTAGAATCTTAAGTGTAACATAATTTTGTTGGGGAAAACTGAAATGCCCATCAAATTCTTTTCCCAGTTTGCTGAATGTGTTCTGAAGGAGGAGTCGATTGTCTTTTTAAATACGGACAAAGATGTTAACATCCTGAGAGAAGAAATAGCACTCACTCTCCTCCAAAACACTCTTATGTTAAATTTGTAATTTAAAATAATTGGAGATAAATAAACATTTATATGGATCTTTCAAGGTTATCTTTGATCCAACTTCTGACTAGATGGCCAATAAAACACATGTATTTAAATATTTATGTTACAAGAAACCTTTACTATTCCCTTGTTCCCTGTTTGCTAAGAAAAAATACATGTAAAGATGTATAGTCTACTTGACAGTATGTTTTGCTAGATGATCTGAGCCAAATGTGCCACTTCTGTGGGGAGGTGGACAATAATGAGGAAGGCTGAGTAATTGCTTGTTCACTTCTAAAGGCATCTTTTTCCGAGTACGAATTTGTATAAGCAGTAATATTTCTAGAGGTAGTATCGTCTGCTTTGTCTGGTAATGAAATAATTGTAATTCAAGAAAATCTATTTAATGTTTTAAATATATTAACATTTTTCATCATAAATTTCAGATTGGTTGTGACTGCTGCCCACGATGGTTCCACCAGTCCTGTATGAAAACCATCCCATAATTGGAGGATTATGTCTGCGCTGCCTGTCAGGACGAGGTTAGGCTTGAGTTCCAGGAGACGGTATCACCTGGAAAACTTTCTATAAAAAGTGGACTAAATGTTCAGTCAAGCTGTTGCAGCTTTCCAATATTTGTTTGTTATTTATTGTGTTTTTATATTTGATTTATTGTCATTTTATATCTTATTATGCAAAGATCGAAATTTGTGTTTCTTATTTAATGTTTGTTTACAAACTTCTGTGATGTTTTTGTGTTATTGGGTGATAACATTTGTGTATTATCTTTATTTTAAACAAAATGTATGCGTGTTATACTAAAAATAGAGGAGGGAGTAAAATGTAGGCAAGCAATAAACATTTCATAACAACTGCTAGTCGAATAAGACATGGGAGAGATGACACATTTTGGCAAAGAGATTTATTTCTAGATTAATACACTTGAAACAAATAGCCAAACTGAAACCTGCAGACACTACTAGTGCCTCCCCCGCGATCAAACCAACATAAAAAAATTGAATGAAACACAGCTAAACGTGATCAGAAATCCCAACTAGCATTCAAGTCGCAGTAATGAAGAATTGAGTGCGTGCGCATTCATGAGAAGGGGGGGGGGGGGGGGCTTTTTGGTACAACACCTGCCCTAACGCCATTCTTGCAGAAGAAGTGCCATATGTGTTGCAATCTATGCAGACAGATACCTCAGTGACTTCATGGCTTTACCTGCAGGCATGAAAGATCAGCCTAAACCGACCTAAACATCAGTCCACTGCAGGTTCTGGAGAACTACTATGTGTGCAGGTTTTCTTCCCAGCCCAGTACTTATCTCGTCCACCTGCGGCTCTCTCACAATCATACCTGGGGAGGTGGTTCGCCCAGCACTAATCAAAATCGTGGTATTCATTCTGTGTTACTACTTGGCTAGAACCAACTCCTGATAGCGGTCTCAAAATCAGAGCGCTCTACATTGATTCTTATAAAGTCTAAATTGATTTCTACTGCGCCTGCCCTCAGCTGATGCATCCTGGGACACACACGCTGGACATGCTGAACTGCAGAGTGTCTGACTCTGCCCACCGACAAATCCGGTGTCCGCTGCTCTGGAGGATCTGTCTGCAGGGCTACCCGTGCATCGCCTCAGAGGGTACTTATTTGTCAAGCCTTGATCTGTTTCACCTGTCTTTGTGATTGTCTCCACCCACCTACAGGTGTCACCCGCTTCCCTATTAGTCCCTGGGTATTTATTCCAGTGTTCCCTGTTTGTCTGTTGCCAGTTCGTTTTGTCAAGTCAACCAGCGTTCTTTTCCATGCTCCTGCTATTTATTATCTCTCTTTTGCAGTCCTCCCGGTTTTGACACTTGCCTGCCTTGACTCTGAACCCGCCTGCCTGACCATACTGCCTGCCCTGACCTCGAGCCTGCCTGCCACTTTGTACCTCCATCTCTCTGACCTTATGCCGGTCCATAGCCATTCTCTTGCCTGCCCCTTCGATTATAATAAATATCAGAGACTCAAACCATCTGCCTCCCATGTATCTGCATCTCGCCCTTATACTTATTAACTACAAAAAGTAACCATATCTGTGTTTAAAAATATAGTTTGTATATACTTTGTAAAATATTTTACACCGTTTACTATTCTGTTTGTCAGCACCTCTGCCAACATTATCTAGTGTGCAATAGCTCATGTTTTTACTGTATTGTAATTGTATTGTAAACAGAGGTGGTCAATACAATTACAATAATTTACTATACAACACTGACAATGTAATGTAATACAATTACATAGCGCTCTACACCTTAAATTATGATTTGTTGGTTCTCTGGGTTCATCCTGTCATCTGCATAGGGGTTGTTGTCTTAACCCCAACCTGGCTTAGTTTCACAGATGCCAGGATGATTTAGAGACAATGAAGGATTATTCTAAACTCTTCCTGGCTATCTCTATCTCGGTTACACCCACCACATCTTGTCTATGGAATGTGTTTGTCTTAACTCATGTGTCAGCTCAAGCCATCTCTAGTGACAATACACCCAGATTAGCTGCAGGGATTGGACACCATAAAGACACAGCATTAGTAGAACAGAAATATCTTACTATTAGTTAAATATGAATTGTTAACCATTAATATCAAATAAATCAAGTAAATACTTAATTTCTCTCACAACATGTTCTCTGGAGTGACGAATCACGCTTCACCATCTCGCAGTCCAATGGACAAATCTGGGTTTGGCGGATGCCAGAAGAACGCTACCTGCCCGAATGCATTGTGGCAACTGTAAAGTTTGGTGGATGATAAATAATTGTCTGTGGCTGTGCATTCGGGCAGGTAGCATTCTCCTGGAATCCACCAAACCCAGATTCGTCCATCGGACTGCCAGATGGTGAAGAGTGATTAGTCACTCCAGAGAACGTGTTGCCACTGCTCCAGAGTCCAATGGCGCCGAGTTTTACACCATTCCAGCTGACACTTGGCATTGCGCAAGGTGATCTTAGGCTTGTGTATGGCTGCTCAGCCATGGAAACCCATTTCATAATGCTCCTGACGTACAGTTATTGTACTGACGTTGCTTCCAGAGGCAGTTTGGAACTCCGGTAGTGAGTGTTGCAACTGAGGACAGACAATTTCTACTCGCTACAAGCTTCAGCACTCGGAGGTCTCGTTCTGTAAGCTTGTGTGGCCTACCACTTTGTGGCTGAGCCGTTGTTGCTCCTAGACATTTCCACTTCACAATTACAGCACTTATAGCACTTACAGTTGACTGGGGCAGCTCTAGCAGGGCAGAAATATGACGAACTGACTTGTTGGAAAGGTGGCATCCTATGACGGTGCCACTTTGAAAGTCAGAGCTCTTCAGTAAGGCCATTCTGTTGCAAATGTTTGTCTATGGAGATTGCGTGACTGTGTGCTCGTTTTTATATACATGCCAGCAACGGGTGTGGCTGAAATAGCCAAATCCACTCATTTGAAACGGTGTCCACATACTTTTGTATATTTGGTTTATAGCTGGTTAGTGCTTGTCCCCTGGCCAGTATATTGCCCAGAATGTAACAGACGGGCCACAGTTCTGGTCTTGTATTCTAAAACCAACAATTTGGAGTGAGCAGTCTGAAATGCATTTCTGTGGTTAAGTAATGCTTACTTACTATTGCAGCGTTTTCTATAATAAAGTTATTTATATCATTATCCGAGCCAAAGCCTTGAAGGTATCTATTTGTACTAGTGCAAAGTGCTTTGCAAATTTTTATGTAACTGTTAACTTTCAGGTACAAAACTCCAAAATACTTGGTTAACATTACCTGCGCTGAAGACACCTATATTTGTCTGCTAAATAAGGACTAGCAATGGCCCAGTGCAGTGCTTTTTGTGGAAAAAAAATGTAAACTAAATGTATTGGCGTGTTTGCTAGCATTTGTAACTTGAGTCTGATAATTATCTGTACAAAACAGTTAGTCTAATGATACTTGTTGTCGTACTCTAGATGGCACGGTATAATTAACTTGACAATGGAGACTGATGTACTATAACTTTTGGCTTTAAATCTGAAGCGTGGCAAGAATTGACACTGTGCGCACTTCAAACTGAAAGACCGCTCATTAACATATCCCCTTGACCTTCAACCTCAAGAGTGATACTGATTGGCTGTTAAACATGGGAGTTATGGACTATCATTAAAGGTGTACAGCTCCATATATTACACTTGTGGAATATAAAAATACTTGCATGATATGTTGGATGTTTTAAAGAAACACCCCTCAAGATAAGAGTGGAGCTGAATGGAGAGCGAGAACTTTCTCTGCTGAGTTTATAAAACTGTAAAGAGTGTTTTATGTACAATTGTCAACAAAATTAGATAAACTTCACTTTTTCAATAGTAGTAAAATCAATCTGTTCTTTTGTTTTTTGATATGCAGTCTCTCCCTACTCAAGTGCTGTTGGGGTATATAAACTACAGAGTCAGAGAATGTATCCCAAGACCAATGCAGTGTGATAATTGTAAAGATGTTGGTCATGTAGCAAGTGTTTGCAGAAGGGAGAAGCTGAGATGTCCAAGTTTTGGAAAGGATCATATTATTTGATATAAAACTGTCCAGTTAGTGGTGGCAATACAACTTTTTGGGTGTAGTTTGCCATAAAACCCACAGAAGAAAAAGAAGAAGCTCTTCTAGTGGTGGTGTAGGAGGAGCTCCATAGAAACCTTTGCATACTAAGGGTGTGATCTTCTTTCAGTTTCAGATGTCAGAGTCACAGCACCAACAACAGTCACTCAAGGTAATTTCCATTTCAAACGTACAATAGGTTTTAGGTTGAGGACATTAACAAGTGCTTGCTGCGTGTGATTTGTTTTATAGCCTGCTTCCTGCTTTTGAGAACAATGCCTTTTACTCAAACCATTCATCGAAAGTTCTCACTAGTGTGTCTGTCTCCTCTGAAAGGCGAGAACCTCTGATTGTCATTGATAGATGCTGGCAAGTGTGAAAATAATACAACCAATCGACAGATGTGACTCATATTAGTGATATGGGGGCTCTATAGCCCATTCAATAGACGGTAAACATATATCGTCTATTCACGAAGCTGTCTGCTGCCTGAGGGAAATTCCCCGAAGCTGCACAAATGCTCTGTCTAAACGTCTGTACGCCTCGCTTGCAATCCACCCCAAAACTATGTTTTTGTATTTGGTTCTTTAGTCCATTGTTGACATAGTCCCAAAATGTTTAGCTTGTCAGCAATCAAGTTTTCAAGATATCTAACTTTCAAAATACAGAAATCATCCCTGTATGTTCACCTGTGTGTAACTGAAAAATACTGTCAGCTGCAACTGGGTTAAAACAGTTTACAGTAAGTGTATATTTTGCTTTTGTGAAATTATTTTTGGTGTGATATGGAGGTAAAGTAGTTTGCAGAGATCCAGCTGTGGTCCATACGTTCTGCTGAGAACCCAAGACGGAAAGCTGTTAACCCCCCCTTGGGTTCTCGAGAGCAAGACAGTCTATTGAAATGAGCTGCTTACGAATGATTTCCTTGTCAGCACTCGTTATTCAGTTACCTCCTAGAGGCAATATGAAAAACAGTTTAGGTTGTAGAATTACAGTTCTGTGATTTTTGGAATGGCTAAGACAGATGCTATTGCTTTGAATGATCCTAAGCAGGGTTTGCCAGCCAACACAAAGGGGTAGCTACATCATATCCATGACATCACCAGCAATTTTCTCCATTTGCATACCCGTTGAAAGTGCATTGTAGTCCAGGACTTGGCTTAACCTGGGTCTGGGGAATCAGACCTTATTGTTTGTCATAACTACTGCTGTTCATTTGTCATTGATTGCTCAACTGAACATGACTTCAAAATCAAGGCCAAATGAAATACACTTCCCTCAGCTTTCACAAGAGCTTAAAAACTGCACATTAGTCTCACATCGGATGTGTCTCGGAGATAAGCAAGTTTCCCTTCCTCTGCTTGACTAATGTTCGAAAGACATTAACTGACATTACTCAGTGCCAAAGTAGCTATGGAAATAAGAAGTTATGGTTACAAATGACCAGAAAACCTGATGTATCCATTTCGGATTTTATTATTTATGTAATTAGGTGGTAACAATGCCTTCCCTGCGTGCACACACATACACACACACATATAATGTCTAGCTGAAGAGAGAGAGGCGTCTCCAGAACTTGTATGACTGTTGTGATGTTTTTAGTTGTTATATATAATAAGGTAAGTCAGTTAAGAACAAATTCTTATTTACAATGACGGCCTATCAAAAGGCCTCCTGCGGGGACGGGGGATTAAATATCTTTAAATTTTTTTTATAAAATATAAATGTAGGACAAACACACATCACGACAAGAGACAACACTACATAACGAGAGACCAAAGACCGCATAGCAAGGCAGCAACACATGACAACACAGCGTTCAACATGAATTATTGAACTAGTTTGGTGCTGTCAACAACAAGGTCAGTTGGACAGGTTAGTATACTGCTACGGTTGATAGACTTTCTCAGAGCTATGATTTGGGAAAACCTTGTCTAATGCATTTCTTAATCCACTCTTTTCCCTCCAGCCATGGACATCATAGATCCCATCTTGGGCATAGCGGAGACGCTTTACTCTCTATGTGGTGAAGTGAAAGCCAATAAGAAGCGCTGTCAGCGTTTGGCCCAGCGCATAAAAGCCTTGGATGAGCTGGTGAGAGCAGTCAAGGTGAAGGGACTGGGGCAAAAGCCTTCCCTTGTGAAGAATGTCCTATGCGAGCTCAAACTCACCCTGGAAAATGCCCAGGACGTGGTTAAGAAATACTCCTGTGCCAGCTACCTTAAGCGCATCCTGAAGGCCTACGACCAGGGAGATGATTTTGGGAGTTTAAATGAGCGTCTGAATGATGCGGCTCAGGGGCTGTCGCTAGCCCTGCAGGTGGATCAGAGTGACGATCTACTTCAGGAGTCTCGAGAGACGACACGATGGAGAGAGGATGAGGCTGACAGGGAGAGTGATCGTCTGGAGCTGCAGAAATGTGAGACAGCTCTACCATGCCGTTTCAGTGCAAGGTCATAATCAAATGGCCTCTCTGTATGAGCAGGTAGGGAAAGCTCCATTTGTTGATCCTGCTGACTACCCAAAATGTATTTGTGTGTGTGTTACTGTTATGTCCCACAGTGCTACTGTCTCTGGCGGAGGACACAAAGGAAAGTGTGGACACAGTGCATGAGAAAGTGGACTCCACCGAAAAAGACGTGAAAGACATCAAAGCCATGTTGGAAACCTGTAAGTAAGCTTCTATAGATTAATTGTCATTACAAACTGTACTTGTAACTGTCGCCGTTTCTAATTTCTTACTGATTTCAACCTGCGCCCGATGATAAAGGAGACTGTGAGTATATCCTATCGGCACAGTTTTGCATCCTACATCAGGCCAGCATCCCATGGTCTCTCCATTCGCACTGTATTTTGCGTGACGATGTGCTGTGATACCTTCAGTTCTCTGTGTTATTGGTTTGATGTGCCTATGTGACTTGCCATCTCAGTGACTTTGTTGTGTGTTTCCCATTGACAGTAATGAAGCCCAGTATTTTTCATGAAGACATCAGAGAGATCAAGCCAGAGGAGCTGATCTACGACGTGCCCAAAGAGCCCTTCATCAAAAATGACAATTCGGAGATATTCAAAGGAGAGTACAACAAATTCACAGTGGCCATCAAAAGATACGCCTACTCAAGGGGCACAAGCCTGAGGTATGTAACGTAGCATACAGGACGTCTCAGAGAGTTCTTGTAATATCAGCTTCGGTGCTAAACATCTATTTGTTTTAATGGGCTACGTGTGTCCCACACAGTCACATGAGAAGCATCTTTAAAAAGGAAGTGGAGACTATGAAACGCTTTGAGTCACCAAACATCCTGCGAATGTTTGGGATCTGTGTCCAGGAAGAGAACGGTGAGTGAGCTTCTGTATTTGTTTTACAGTATGTGTAATAATTGCTGAAGAAATATAAGATGGGATCAAATCACCACGTGATTGCAGGATATTTCAAAATGTTTTTTATTTGACCTTTATTTAACTAGGCAAGTCAGTTAAGAAATTCTTATTTTCAATGACAGCCTAGGAACACTGCCTGTTCAGGGGCAGAACAACAGATTTGTACCTTGTAAGCTCGGGGATTTGAACTTGCAACCTTTTGGTTACTAGTCCAACGCTCTAACCACTAGGCTACCCTGCCGCCCCATTTCAAAATGTGATGATGATGTGCCCTTGTTGCATTTAATAATCCTCTTCTCTACCGTGGTTGTCCCGCAGGACCCAATCCAAACTTCCTCATTGTCATGGAGTTTTGTGAGAAGGGCAGTCTGAGAGAGGTTCTGGATTCCCAAAGGAAGCTGCCCTGGGACAGAAAGGCTCGCTTGAGTCTGGATGCAGCACGGGGCCTCTACAGGTAACAGGTTGATGTTTATTGTCATGAGTCTGGATGCATCACAGAGCCTCTACAGGTAGCAGGTTGATGTTTATTGTCATGAATCTTGACCTGAAGGCAGTAATGATGGGCTAGATGGGCAAGCTGCTTTTTGGTCTTGATTGAAGGTATTTTTTTAGGCATTAGGTTTAGTAGTGTGGTTAAGGTTAGGTTTCAAATCTGATTTTGTGTCTTTGTGGCTGTTCCAGCTAGTGACCACTGCAGAGCTGCCTCCAGGGCAAAATTTGTGACAATAAATGCCAACCTACCT
The DNA here is from genome assembly GCF_045791955.1 of Oncorhynchus clarkii lewisi. Classification (NCBI taxonomy): domain Eukaryota; kingdom Metazoa; phylum Chordata; class Actinopteri; order Salmoniformes; family Salmonidae; genus Oncorhynchus; species Oncorhynchus clarkii. The sequence continues at coordinate 54,465,120 of NC_092148.1, read as the reverse complement.
ACAGTTATACAGTACCACTATATAAGTGAATATCTTTACCTTGTGCCCTACACACATGAAACCAGACAGTACACCTATTACACATGACGCACGGAGCCCCATCTCTATCATATCTTTGCCATAAATGTGTTATATTGATACAATTTTAGCTAAGGAATCGGTCTATCATACATTTTTTATAGTTGAGTAAGTCTTTCTCTTTCGCTCGCTCTCTTTCTTTCTTTAATTCATATACACTACCGGTCAAAAGTTGTCATGAGGAATGCTTTTCAGTTGGAAACTATTCATGCAGCTTATGATCCAACTACTTAAACTTCTATCCACCAATACTATACAGTATGCTCTGGCGTTTCATCTTCTCTAAAATGGTGGGTACATTGTATCAGTGGTCTGCGCCTCTCTCACAAAAGTTCACATAAAAGAGAAAGTGTATCCTAATCACATTGAGCTGTCATGACTAGCCAATCCCTCTCTAATTGTAGATTGCACCAGTCGGAGGAGAAGTTTAAAGTGCATGGATGCATCAACAGCAGCAGGTTCCTGGTAGATGCTGGGTACAGAGTGAAGGTATGAGATTCAATGCAGCCCCGTACACATCCATGTGTGTTTGACACTACAAAGTGATACGTTAAGTACTCTATCTGGATGTAATGTTCTGTTCTTTGTTATACATGGGTAGCTGGGAGGTTTTGAGCTGGCCAAAACCGAGACGTCTTTGAAGAGGACAAAGGATAGCAGTAGAAGCTCTTTATACTACAGCTCCCCTCAGCAGCTTGAGAGTATTAATCATAAGTACAACAAGGAATGTGAGATGTACAGGTCAGCTTCAAGTCAAAATACTACGCTCTCAACCATTGAACCATGAATGTAAAATCACAAACTCATTATAATACCTTTTTTTAGAAAGTATTCACATCCCTTGACTTTTTCCACATGTTGTCGTGTTACAGAGTTTAAAATTGATTAAATTGAGATTTTGTGTCACTGGCATGCACACAATACCCTGTAATGTCAAAGTGGAATATTGTGTTAGAAATGTATCAAAGCTGAAATGTCTTGAGTCAATAAGTATTCAACCCCTTTGTTATGGCAAACCTAAAGTTCAGGAGTAAAAATGTTCTTTACTAGTCACTTAATAACTTGCATGGACTCGATCTGTGTGCAATGATTGTGTTTAACATGACTTTAAGGACTACCTCATCTCTGTGCTCCACATATACAATTATCTGTAAAGTCCCTCAGTCGAGCAGTGAATTTCAAACACTGATTCAACCACAAAGACCAGGGAGGTTTTTCAATGCCTCTCAAAGAAAGGCACCTATTGGTAGATGGCTATAACTAAAACAGAATATTCCTTTGAGCATGTCAAAGTTATTAATTATACTTTGGATGGTGTATCAATACACCCAGTCACTACAAAGATACAGGTGTCCTTCCTAATTCCGTTGCGGAGGAGGAGAAAACCGCGAAGAGATTTCATCATGAGGCCAATGTTAACTTTAAAACAGTTGCAGTTTAATGATTGCGATTGGAGAGAACTGAGGCTGGATCAACATTGTAGTTACTTCACAATACTAACCTAAATGACAGAGTAAAAAGAAGGAAGCCTGTATAGAATCAAAATATTCCAAAACATGCATCCTGTATGCAGTAAGGCACTAAAGTAAAGAATGTGGCAAAGAAATTAACTTTATGTCCTGAATATGAAGTGTTATGTTTGGGGTAAATCCAACAAAACACAACACTGAGTACCACTCCATATTTTCAAGCATGTCATATAGGCAGCGGTCGGAACCAAAATAATTTTCCAATCGTTTTGTTCTGAACAGAACCATTATTTGTGTTACGTTACTGTTCCGACCAGCAAAATCACGTTCTGAATTTATTTCAATTTTTACATTTAGCTCGACATTAAATTTCTTAACCAATCAGTACGGACAGAGCAGCTTACTATGGAGTGGGTAAGCAATTTAATCTGCATAGGAAAGTTGTTGAAAGCAAATTGTATTTTGCCGTAACATCATGGTTTAATCATAATAAAAGAAACGCACACACTGACATTTTGTTGGAAGCTTGCCTTGAAGCGCTGGGCATCGTTCAATTACTTTGACCTTCCAGGTTGGTTTAACATTGGATCAGAGGAAACGCTATCTAGCTAACAAGCTTGTGTGTGCAGAGCAGCACTATAATTAAAAACACGTTTTATCTTTTTTGTAGTTTAATAAATCCAATGTGAAACGTGATGACTTTAGTATCCTTAACTAGCATTGAAAAAGTTAATCCATTCTCTAATTAAACGTCTCTCCCTAATTTCTAAATCATGCTTGTAATGTCATCAGGAGGCTATAGTAACCTATGCTTCAGAGGGGAGGCACATACGCACACCCACTGGCAAAGATCAGCTGGCAGGCAGACACTCTGTTATTGAGAAACTCAGCGAGGGCTTTGCATAGGTACTTTGATGCGATATTTGTGGGACTAGAAAAATTGCCTGGAGCGTAAAATAACATGTATTAACCGGTTCCCATGCTTTTTAAATAATGGTTCTGTTCCGGAACTGTATAGATCACTAGTTTCAGGCTCTGTTCCTCAAAGTTATTTTTCGATTCTGTTTCCTGAACTGGTTCCAACCCTTGGTTATGGGTATGCTTGTCATCAGCAAGGACTAGGGAGTAAAAAAACAAAATGTAATAAAAAAAAAGACTAGAGCTAAGCATAGGCAAAATCCTACACTCTTAGAAAAAAAGGTGCTCTCTAGAACCAAAAAGGGTTCTTCCTGGACCCAACAAATGGTTCTCCTATGGGGACAGCCGAAAAACCCTTATGGAACCTTTTTTTATGATATATATTTTTTTTATAGGAGTGTAGAGAAAAACCTGCTTCAGCCTGCTTTCCAACAGACACTCGGAGACAAATTCACCTTTCAGCAGGACAATAACCTAAAACTCAAGGCAAATTTAACACTGGAGTTGCTTACTATGACGACATTGAATGTTCCTGAGTGGCCTGGTTACAATTTTGACTTCGCCTTAAATCGCCTTAAATCTATGGCAAGACTTTACAATGTCGTTCTAGCAATGATCAAGAACCAACTTGACAGAGCTTGAAGAACTTTTCAGATAATGTGCAAATATTGTACAATCCAGGTGTGCAAATCTCTTAGACTTAACCAGAAAGACTCACAGCTGTAATCACTGCCAAAGGGGATTCTAACATTGACTCAGGGGTGTGAATACCTATGTTAATGAACTAAAAACACGTTTTCACTTTGTCATAATGGGGTATTGTGTGTAGTTTGGTGAGCAAAATAATATATTTATTCCATTTTGAATTTGAGTTGTAACACAATGTGGAATAAGTTAAGGGGGGTATGAACACTTTCTGAAGGCAATGCAATTTTTTCAAATGTTGAAATGGTCTCTGTTGTTCTAATGTAGGCCCCTCAGGCCTAAGTCTACTGCAATTTAACTCTGTTTAAAAGTGTTGTGTTCTTTGCAGTTTTGGCATTGTCCTTTGGGAGATTGCAACCCGCAAGATTCCCTTCAGAGGTGTGTCAATTAGTGACAAGGCTGTGTGTAACAAACACTATCAGCAATATCAATGACACTGTATATCTGAAAATAGCATGGTTGGGGTTTCTCTCCCTCCTAAGCATGTGCTTGCTCTGTCACATTTAGAAATATATCATTACATTTCTGTTTTCTCTTGTCCTTCTGATCAGACTGCACACACAAAGAGGTGTATCAGATGGTGTGTGAAGACAAATATACTGAACCTCTTCCTGAAGACTGCCCTAAACAGTTGGGGGAACTGATCAACGACTGTCGCTCCTATGACAGCTTCCAAAGGCCAACGGCAGGAGGTAATACCTTCAACACACACAACTAATAGGCCTAGATATACAGTGTCCTCCATAATTATTGGAACAGTGATTCAGTTTTCCTTCTTTTAGCTCTATACTCTCAAAGTTTGGATTTTAAATCAAAACAATTACTCCCGGGTGTTGGATTCTAGCTTGAAATATACTTTTTCATGTTACCAGACTAGAACTTATTGATTACTGTGCATGTGTAAGGAATGTATATGTTGGGGCCAATGGAGGATGGATAAGAACTAGGTCTATGGAATGTTACGGACTTTGACGAGGGAGTGCAGAAAGTTTACGTTCTGTCAACATGTTATTGTTAAATCTCATGGCTCCTAAGGATTGAGGGAAAGAGCAACAGTATGGTTTAAGTCACTGATAAAGTAGGACAGTCGAGGATTAGGGAGACGCAAAGAATTCGGCCCGAGGTCACTTCCGATGAAGTGAGAAGGAACAGTCCTCTCTCACACCCACATACTTCCACGCTCACAAAGGTTATAGCGTGAGGCAGGGCTAGGACTACACCAGTGAGAGGAACCAATTAAGTTCCTGACTAGCAACTGAGATGTATTGGCTGTCTAGATGTGCAAGGAGTTGACTCCGCCTAGTAGGAAGGTATAAATATATATGCTTGTGTAGACATGTCTTTGCAGCTATATGACCCAGTGGGTGAATAAACTTCATTTGAGCTTTTTCTAATTGTCTGAGTTTTTACGCTGTTCAGAACCTAACGGGTTAAAGTGCAGACTGTCTGCTTTAATTTGAGGGTATTCATCCATATCAGGTGAACTGTTAAGAAATGACAGCACTGTACATGATCCCCCCCCCCCATTTTAGGGCACCAAAAGTATTGGGACAAATTCACTTGCTGTATGTGTATTGATGTAGTAAAAAGGTAAGTATTTGGTCCCATATTCCTAGCATGCAATGACGGCATGAAGCTTGTGATTCTACACATTTGTTAGATGCATTTGCTGTTTATATATACCAACTTGATTGATGTATTCCCTGCATGCTATAAATATGGGACCAAATACTTTACATTTTAATACAAGTGAATTTGTCTCAATACTTTTGGTGCCCTGAAATGGGGGGACTATGGGCAAAAAGTGCTATAATTTCTAAACGGTTTGCCTGATATTGATGAAAATACCATCAAATTTAACCTGACAGCCTGCAAATCCAAACTGTTGGAGTATAGAGCCAGAGGAAGAGAAAATGCTTCACTGTCCCAATCATTACGGAGGGCACTGTATGATCTACTGTAGGCCTACATACACCTGTCCATATTGATTCCTTTTTTGTCCTCTCAGTTATCCTTGTTTCTTATTTCCATCCTTATAATCATCATTAAGAGGTGTTATCATACCCAGGACAGATTGAGTAATCAAGTTTTTCTGTTCCACAGTGTTAGTGGACAAGCTCCGCAAAGTGGTTGAGCAGCTAGAGGAGGACTAACAAACAGAGGTTTCCATCCCCAGAGTACTCCGAAAAGAGGAAAACCAAAAGCGGTTATCAACCCCAGGTCAAAGGAAGACCAATTTACTGTCTCTCATTCTTTATGGGATTAAAACTTCTTCTGGATCGGTGTCCCATCCATGGGACGGTTGAGCTAATGTAGGCTAATGCGATTAGCATGAGGTTGTAAGTAACAAGAACATTTCCCAGGACATAGACATGTCTGATATTGTCAGAAAGCATACGTTCTTGTTAATCTAACTGCACTGTCCAATTTACAGTAGCTATTACAGTGAAAGAATACCATGCTATTGTTTGAGGCGAGTGCACAATTTTGAACATAAAATTATTAATAAACAAATTAGGCACATTTGGGCAGTCTTGATACTTACATTTGAACAGAAACGCAATGGTTCATTGGCTCAGTCTGAAACTTTGTACATACACTGCTACATACAAAAGTACATACCAAATCTAAATAGCACGTGATGGCCTTTATCTTGCATTTCAAAGATGATGGTACAAAAAAATACAAAACTTTTTCTTTGTATTATCTTTTACCAGATCTAATGTGTTATTCTCCTACATTCCTTTCACATTTCCAAACTTCAAAGTGTTTCCTTTCTGTCGTGTCTTTGGCTATGCCGGATTAAGTGATATGACATGCTATGCTATAAAATAATTTCTCCGTAAATAATATCACCTGATTGAGCTAATCGTGTAAATGTAATTAACTAGAGTCGGGCACCACAAAATAATATTTATAGAGCTGTTATCTTCCGAATAAACTCTTGAAGACCTAGTAATATTTTACATCAATAGCAGTCAATATTAATCCTCCTCTTAATTCAGTCTCATCTGAAAGTTGTAAATTATTTTATCTGCACGAACCCTGGCTAACAAGTTGAATCAGCAATACAAAATTGGGGTTAATTATTTATTTACTAAATACCTAACTAATCACACAGGATTACACATACACACAATTAATCATAACTTGATTACAAATTACATCATAAAGGAAAACATCCCTAGCGGGCGGAACAGATATGACAGCTTGTTACACAAAGGAAAAGGGGCTGGGTTGAGTGAAAGAGCGGGAAGACTGAGGAACAAAGGGAAGAAGCTGGGCTATCGTAAATACAGTATCTTATGCATCCTAAATTACCACCCATTTGGAAAAGGAAAATGCAATAAATATTTACTCTGAGCTGCGCTTCAGTAGGTTGGTGGTAGATGGAAGGCCATGTTGCCAAACCAAGCCCTTTGAAGAATGTCTCTGGTGGTCAATTGGGTACGTTGTAGTTACGTTGTTGTGTGATAGACGGGATACTCTGTCTGTTCCTTCCTAACCCTCGTTTGCAGCGGCTATTGCTAACTCAACGGCTAGGAGGTATCACTTCTGTAGTGAATAAGAGTTCAAAGTTCATAGTATTTGCAACCAAAGCTCACGCTGATGTTGGCTTCATTCTGTAGTTATTATCTGAACCATTCTGACATAGGACTGTCGTCCTCACGTCCTCAGAACAGGAAGTTATGTTGTCGTCAAGGGCTTATACAGGAAGGGAGACAAGGGGTGTGTTTCATAGTTTTACAACCTCTGTCTCTTCACGTGGGCGGGCCACTAAGTGAGCAGCCCTATGTTATGAAAACCCACATCTCACATTTTAGAAGCTAAAATCACATTTCATCCCATCACAAATAATTTAATATTCAAACATTTAAATCGAACAACAATTCCATGTGAATCCGGTAACTCTCCCCACCTACTAATGTTCCCAGAATCTCTAGGTTAGCCAAGGGTTTTGCAAATGTACCCTCAGTAGGGTAGAGAGAGGAAAAAGGGGGGAAGAGGTATTTATGACTGTCATAAACCTACCCCCCAGGCCAACGTCATGACATTTCAAATGGTATCAAGAATATGCATATCCTTGCTTCAGTGCCTGAGCTATAGGCAGTTAGATTTGGGTATGTCATTTTAGGTGAAAATTCACTTGAAAAACAAGAAAAAAGCAGCAATAGTACTGTTTGTCCATTTTGAGACGCAATAGTCAGTATAAACTTCTGTCACCTCTACTGGTGCTCGACGTCGCCAGTTTACTAACAACCGATCCTGGCAACCCATCTTTACACACACCAGGCAACCCTCATTATGCACACCTGTATCTCAGTCACACCTGGTCTTCATTACTCCCTTGATTACTCACCCTTTTTATATAGTAATCTTCTGTTAGTAGTCGTCAGGTTTGTTTATGTTGTTTATGTTTCCATGTCAGGTGCTTCTCTTGTTTTGTATTGTTCATTATTATTAAACTCACTAACTGCACGTGTTTCCTGACTCCTTGCGCATGCGTTAGAACTTACTCAAAATGGTCTGAATTAATCTAAGATAACTCAAGAAATCTGTCATTAATTTTGACGTTTTTGCTGAGGAGATCTTAGCCACGCAATTTTACATCTAACTAATATGTTTGGTGCAGTATTTCTCAATGAAAAGATTTGCAAGAAAATGAGTCGTCTCACGTTGAATGACAAAGACTATTGAAGAATCCCTATTGTTGACCAATCACAGATGAAGGGGTGTAGACTTCGGCATGCCTCCAGAAGAAATGTTGTGTTCCCGAACAGCTGAAAAAAAAATTAACCGAAGTCGAAAACAAACAAAAAAAAGTCACAAAATGTCATAACATCACAATATGTAGTCATTATATATGCATGAACTCTTCCGGCTGGGAAGCATGCAGAATTCTTTACCAGGGTCGACATCATTGGCTACTACTGAGCTTGGCAGCTGCATATCCCATTCTCCCTGAGACACCCTCAGAGAGTGGGGTCACAGCCTGGGTCTACCATTCAACGGCGACCCTGGAGTTTTACTTTAGTGCCATATTGCAAACGGGATGTATGTTTTGGAAGGCTTTTATTCTTCTCACTCTGTCAATTTGGTTAGTATTGTGGAGTAACTACAATGATGTTGATCCATCCTCCATTATTTCATATCACAGCCATTAAACTCTTAACTCTTTTAAAATCACCAATGGCCTCATGGTGAAATCCCTGAGCGGTTTCCTTCTTCTCTGGCAACTGAGTTAGGAAGGACGCCTGTATCTTTGTAGTAACTGGGTGTATTGATACACCTCTAAAGTATAATTAATAACTTCACCATGCTCAAGGAGATATTTAGTGTATGTTTGTTTTTTTACCCATCTACCAATAGGTGCCCTTCTTTGCGAGGCATTGGAAAACCTCCCTGGTCTTTGGTTGAATCTTTTTGAAATTCACTGCTCGACTGAGGGACCTTACAGATAATTCTGTGTGGGGTACAGAGATGAGGTAGACATTCAAAATTCATGCTAAAAAAAATTACTATGAGACTTGTTAAATATACCTTTACTCCTGAATTTATTTAGACTTGCTATAAGAAAGGAGTTGAATACTTATTGACTCAACACTTCAGCTTTTCCTTTTTGAAAACATAATTCCACTTTGACATCATGGGGTATTGTGTGTAGGCCAGTGACGACAAAAATCTCAGTCTAATCCATTTTAAATTCAGGCTGTAACACAAATTGTGGAAAAGGTTGAGGGGTGTGAATATTTTCTGAAGGCAGTGTATCCCATTCTCCCCGAGACACACTCGGAGAGGAGTTACGGCCAGGGTATGCCATTCAACTGTGACCCTGGAGCAATTAGGGTTAAGTGCCTTGCTCAAGGGCACATCAACAGATGTTTCACCTTGTCAGCTCAAGGATTTCAACTAGCAACCTTTTGGTTACTTGCCCAACATTATAATTGCTAGGTTACCTGCCACCCATATTTATATCTGAGGCTTAGCATCATTGCGAACCAGGTTTCTGTGATAACAAAGGGAATTTGGAGGTGTGGCAACACAATACTAGCTGAGTCTCCGAGCCACACACCATATATTAATACTCTCTTGCCCTGTGATACAACCAGGGTTACTCAAGATAGCTTGCTGGAGAGAGGAGGTGGGTTGAGACTATTGGGTTATTAGTTATTACGAGGATGATGGCACTGTACTGTATGACTGGAAATCAAGAGGGGAAGGGGTATGTATCTTCAACAACAGAAATGGTGTGCTGACTGTAGCGCAGTGGAAGTCTTGACACATTGTTCACACATTTTGAAATACCTGATGGTCAAATGTCGACCCTTCTACCTCACGAGAGAGTTTTCATCTGTTATCGTGACTGCTGGCACTTAACTGTACGAGGTTATAAACAAGCAGGAAACCATGCACCCGGAGGCAGCTTTCCTTGTTGCCAGTGACTTCAATTCCACGTCATTAAGACACGTAATGCCCAATTTCCATCAACACGTCTCCTTCACCACTAGGGGCGATAGATAAAGTCCTAAGCCCCTCTTACTCTACTCAAAAGCAAGCATTCAAGGCCGTCCCTCGTCCCGCTTCTGCAAATCAGATCATGTCTATATCTATACCCCTGCTTCCGGTCTAAAAGCAGAAGCTCAAACAGGAAGTATCCGTGACGGGCTCCGTTGAGAAATGGTCCTCCGTAACGGAGGCTATGCTACAAGACTGCTTTTCTAGCACTCCGCCGATAGCATTGATGAGCTAACCACCTCCGTCACCGGCTTCATTAGGAAATGCATCGGCGACGTCGTCCCCACAGTGCAGGTTTGCTGCTTCCCCAATCAAAAGCCCTGGATTAACACTGAGGTTGGCGCTAAGCTAAATTGCAGGGCAACCGCAAACAGGACTATCGCCGCCAACCCCGAGGATACGGCTGAGGACACAAACAAGTACAAGGAGTTCCGCTACAACTTCTGCGGAGGCATCAAACAAGGAAAAGGACAATCTAGGAACAAGTGGAATCTTATTACACGGGCTGCGACGCAAGTGACAGGGGCTACAGTCCATTATGGATTACAAAGGAAGATCCAGTTGTGATCTGCCCAACGATGCCCCTCTACCAGATGAACTCAATGCTTTTTATGTATGCTTTGACAAAAACAATACCGAGCCGTGCACAAGGGCAACCGTTGACCCAGGGGACTGGGTGATCTTGCCCTCCGAGGCTGACGTGAGTAAGGTTTTTAACCTTTTCACGTGTGAGTTCCAAATTATCTCTTAACGGTCGCCCCAGCGTGAGTTTTGATTGTTACTCAACAGGATAGTTAACCCGTGCTGCCCTCCAACCAAGGCACGCTGCCTGTTAGCCTATAGATACAGTGGGGCAAAAAAGTATTTAGTCAGCCACCAATTGTGCAAATTCTCCCACTTAAAAAGATGAGAGGCCTGTAATTTTCATCATAGGTACACTTCAACTATGACAGACAAAATGAGAAAAAAAATCCAGAAAATCACATTGTAGGATTTTTTATGAATTTATTTGCAAATTATGGTGGAAAATAAGTATTGTGAGATCTTGCGTGAAGCCCCAGATCGAGGAAGATTATCAATGGTCTTGTATGTCTTCCATTTCCTAATAATTGCTCCCACAGTTGATTTCTTCAAACCAAGCTGCTTACCTATTGCAGATTCAGTCTTCCCAGCCTGGTGCAGGTATACAATTTTGTTTCTGGTGTCCTTTGACAGCTCTTTGGTCTTGGCCATAGTGGAGTTTGGAGTGTGACTGTTTGAGGTTGTTGACAGGTGTCTTTTATACTGATAACAAGTTCAAACAGGTGCAGGTACAGGTAACGAGTGGAGGACAGAGGAGCCTCTTAAAGAAGAAGTTACAGGTCTGTGAGAGCCAGGAATCTTGCTTGTTTGTAGGTGACCAAATACTTATTTTCCACCATAATTTGCAAATAAATTCATTAAAAAAACTACAATGTGATTTTCTGGATTTTTTTTCTCATTTTGTCTGTCATAGTTGAAGTGTACCTATGATGAAAATTACAGGCCTCTCTCATCTTTTTAAGCGGGAGAACTTGCACAATTGGTGGCTGACTAAATACTTTTTTGCCCCACTGTATATATACAGTTGAAGTCAGAAGTTTACATACACTTAGGTTGGAGTCATTAAAACTCGTTTTTCAACCACTCCACAAATTTCTTGTTAACAAACTATAGTTTTGGCAAGTCGGTTAGGATATATTTTTCTAACAATTGTTTACAGACAGATTATTTCACTTATAATTCACTGTATCACAATTCCAGTGGGTCAGAAGTTTACATACACTAAGTTGTGGTAAAATGGCTTAAGGACAACAAAGTCAAGGTATTGGAGTGGCCATCACAAAGCCCTGACCTCAATCCTATAGAAAATGTGTCAGCTGAACTGAAAATGTATGTGCGAGCAAGGAGGCCTACAAACCTGACTCAGTTACACCAGCTCTGTCAGGAGGAATGGGCCAAAATTCACCCATTTTATTGTGGGAAGCTTGTGGAAAGATACCTGAAAAGTTTGACCCAAGTTAAACCATTTAAAAGCAATGCTAACAAATACTAATTGAGTGTCTGTAAACTTCTGACTCACTGAGAATGTGATGGAAGAAATGAAAGCTGAAATAAATAATTATCTCTGCTATTATTCTGACATTTCACATTCTTAAAATAAAGTGGTGATCCTACCTGACCTAAGACGGAATTCTTACGAGGATTACATGTCAGGAATTGTGAAAAACTGAGTTTAAATGTATTTGGCTAAGGTGAATGTAAACCTCCGACTTCAAATGTATGTGTGTGTGTGTGTGTATATATATATCCTGAGGTCTGATAAGACCCCGAGTTTGAAATAAATGTTTATTTACGAAACAGGGCAGGCAAACGACAGGTCAAGGGCAGGCAGAGGTCAGTAATCCAGGGCAGAGTCCGTAAGGTACAGAACGGCAGACAGGCTCAAGTTTAGGGCAGGCAGGGGTCAGTAATCCAGGGCAGTGTCAAGAGGTACAGAATGGCAGGCCTGATCACCCATGACGATGAGATGATCTACAGGGAGGCGGTCAGTGACCTGATCGTGGACTACAGCGCCGCTTCCCAACCAGAAGGTTCAAAAGATTTAGCATAGTTCCTCAAATCCTCAAAAAGTTATACAGCTGCACCACCTAGTCACCTTACTACACATCTTCTTTTTTTTACCTCTTTTGGATTTCATGGTAGTTACAGTCTTGTCTCATTGCTGCAACTCTCGCACTGACTCATGAGCGGTTAAGGTCAAAAGCCGTGGGTCCCCTGAAGCACAACCCAACCAAGCTGCATAGCTTTTTGACACAATGCCCGCTTAACCCAGAATCCAGCCCCACCAATGTGTCGGAGGAAACGCTGTACACCTGGTGACTGTGTCAGTGATTACTGCGCCCGGCTCACCACAGGAGTCGCTAGTGCGCGATGGGACAAGAGCATCCATGCCGGCCAAACCCTCCCCTAACCCGGATGACGCTGGGCCAATTGTGCGCCGGCCCATGGGTCTCTCAGTCGCGGTCGGCTGCAACAGAGCCTGGACTCGAACCCAGAATCTCTGGTGGCACAGCTAGCACTGCGATTCAGTGCCTTAGACCACTGTGCCACTCGGGAGGCCCCTACTACACATATCTAACCCTATCATTCCAGTATCCCTGCGCATTGTAAATATGGTATTGGGACTGACCCTGGAACTGACTGTGTAATTTAGCTTACTTTCTCATGTTCTTATTTCTATTACTCATATGTTTTTGCTCTACTGTACGTTTTTAAATTATATACTACTACTGATATTGCTTACGGCATTGTTGGGAAAGAGCAAGCAAGAAAGGCATAATGTACCTGGCGAGTGCTTGTCCCCCTGGCCAGTATATTACCCAGAATGGTTCAGAGAAGGGCCACAGTTCTGGTCTTGCACGCCAAAACCAATAGTTTGGTGTGAAAACTCTCAAATGGATTTCTGGAGTAACGTTTTTTTTACTATCTAAGGTTTCTGTAATAAAGTTATTTATATCATTTTCCGAGGCAAAGCCTTGAAGGTATATATTTGTACTGTACTAGTGCTAAGTGCTTTGACAATTTTTATATAACCCTTTTTACATAGAATGTAAACTTTATCCTAACCAAGAACAGCACAAGCTCGTTGTTCCCATACTGAAACAAAAGATGACAGGACCAAATGTACAACGGTTTTAAGATGCCCCCGTACTACAGCAAACAATACTTTGGGTTCCGCTCCACTTTTAGCAAACACAGCATTGTTTTCTATTTAGTTTTGCTTTCTTTTGTGCGGCTCAAATTTTAGAATGCGTAGTGTGCGTTGGACCCTTAAGGAGGATCATATCGACTCTAAGCTTCTCCTGGATGGGGCCAAAGTACTCAATTGTAAAAGAGTAAAACTATGAAGTTAAAATAAATGCTATTCATAAGGTTTCTTATATTTAGCAAAGCAGACTGCACAATTTGTGTTTTTATTTTATTTACGGTCAGACTGGCACACTCCAACACTCAGACATAATTTAAGTAGTACTTTTAAGTACTGTTACTTACAGTGCCTCGCAAAAGTATTCATCCCCCTTGGCGTTTTTCCAGAAAACTGAAAAGTGGTGCATGCATATGTATTCCCCCCCTTTGCTATGAAGCCCCTAAATAAGATCTGGTGCAACCAATTACCTCCAGAAGTCACATAATTAGTTAGATTACACACAGGTGGACTTTATTTAAGTGTCACATGATCTCAGTATATATACACCTGTTCTGAAAGACCCCAAAGACTACAACACCACCAAGCAAGCAGCACCATAAAGACCAAGGAGCTCGCCAAACAGGTCAAGGACAAAGTTGTGGAGAACTACAGATCAGGGTTGGGTAATAAAAAATATCAGAAACTTTGAACAAAAACCCATTGCTCCAAAAAATGTATATGCAAACACGTTTGGTGTTTGCCAAAAAGCATGTGGGAGACTCCCCAAACATATGGAAGAAGGTACTCTGGTCAGATGAGACTAAAATTGAGCTTTTTGGCTATCAAGGAAAACACTATGTCTGGCGCAAACCGAACACATCTCATCAACCCGAGAACACCATCCCCACAGTGAAGCATCATGCTGTGGGGATGTTTTTCATCGTCAGGGACTGGGAAACTGGTCAGAATTGAAGGAATGATGGATGGTGCTAAATACAGGGAAATTCTTGAAGGAAACCTGTTTCAGTCTTCCAGAGATTTGAGACTGGAACGGATGTTCACCTTCCAGCAGGACAATGACCCTAAGCATACTGCTAAAGCAACACTTGAGTGGTTTAAGGGGAAACATTTAAATGTCTTAGAATGGTCTAGTCAAAGCCCAGACCTCAATCCAATTGAGAATCTGTGGTATGACTTAAATATTGCTGTACACCAGTGGAACCCATCCAACTTCAAGGAGCTGGAGCAGTTTTGCCTTGAAGAATGGGCAAAAATCCCGGTTGCTAGATGTGCCAAGCTTCTAGATGTGATTGCTGAAAAAGGTGGCTCTATAAAGTATTGACTTGGGGGGGTGAATAGTTATGCATGCTCAAGTATTATTTTTTTGTCTTATTTCTTGTTTGTTTCTTCAAAGTGGTAGGCATATTGTGTAAATCAAATGATACAAACCTCCCAAAAATTCATTTTAATTCTAGGTTGCAATGCAACAAAATAGGAAAAATGCCAAGGGGGGTGCATACTTTTGCAAGCCACTGTAAGTATTTACACCACTGTCACCTTCCCACTACACGCTCAGTGCTATTTTTGACATATTTCATAACTTTTGATTGATTGGACAAAATACATTTATTTAAACATTTGGTCATTTGGGGTCCCTTGTTTAAGCAAGTAGGTACGTGGCATGCTATACTGTGTTTTAGCAGGCAATCACTATTGTTAAGAAATAAATTAGATAAGCAGACCTGAACTGAAATAAACCGAGGAAGTGCACAGCTGTAGCCTATTGTATGTTGTAGTGGTGTTGTAGGAGGAGCTCAAGACAAACCAGCGTCAGTGAACATAAAGGGTGTGGTCTCCTTTCAGTTTCAAAAGTCATTGAAGTCTCTGCACCAACAACAACAGCCTCTCAAGGTATGTTTAATTTCAAACTTACGATAGATTTTAGGTTGAACAGAGAACAGTAACTGCTTATGATGGATGTGATCTTTTCTGTAGCTGAACTGTTATACTAACTGTCCTTAAAAGTTCAAATTAACTGTATACTTAATGGCAAACCTGTATGGGTATCCTAAAGCCTGCTTCCTGGTGTTTGTGAGCAATGCATTTTGTTCAAATCATTCCTCATAAATCCATGAGCAAGGCCTCCAAATCTGGGCCATTGGGCTCAGTTGGGGTGATGATGTCTCGTAGTGATTTTGGGAAATGCGTTTTAGCATTGCAGCAATTTCGTAGTGTGGTGGAAAAAAACACTTGTAAGACATTCCAGTCTCAATATGCACGGGAAAACCAATTCAACTCGCTCTTAGTTCTCACAGACATTATATAAAGACCCAGGATGTGTGGGGTGTTTCACATGCCATTCGTGTGAGTCAGCCACTTCTGCTTATCCCTAGTTAGCAGTCCCATAGGCAAACAGACAAATCATGCCAAGGACACACGATTGAGAGCATAGCAGAGAACAGAGCAATCTTACAGAAATGAAGAGGAAAAGGATGATCGGTCCCTTCTTCAGGCCATATAAGATACCAAATTAAATGTTCCTCCTCCACAGTTGCTTTCTCTGCGTTACCACTCATCCCTCTATCCCATACATTTTTTCCCATAGGGATTTTACCCTATGACAAACAATGTCAGTATACAACAAGTTATTACTCACCCGTTAATCATAACTTTTCACACACACAGCTAGAACAGGGTTTTAGAAATATGTTTAGATATAGGACCAACACAGGATCCACGCATTAACCCCACAGAAGCCTTTTTCCAATATGGCCGCCAAACAACTCTGTTCTCATCTGACCATACCAGCATGAAATATTATTGTAGTATGCCCAGTAATATCTTACAATGCACATAGTGATGTAGAATACACAACCAAATGACTCCAGTGTACCAGGTACATAAAGATGTTAAATTATTCACAGAAATGTGGTAAGAATGTGTCCTGTCAGAATCAAAGCTGTCAGAATCGGTGTTTTCTGAGTATGCTTTGATCCTTTTTTGCTATATTTAATCTTCAATCACTTAAAATGTATTTATACATGTAAAATGATATAAAATGTTATCCTATTAACTGTTTTAATTTTGAGGACTATAAACCTTCCATTACGATGTTATCAAATCCAATGTTGGACCTGTTATCAGGTTTTAGGTATGACCCAGATGCAGACAGTGTCAAAATTCTAGTACAGGGGCAGGCAAATGACAGGTCAAAGGCAGGCAGAGGTCAGTAATCCAGAGAGGGTGTAAAAGGTCCTGAATGGCAGGCAGTCTCAGGGTCAGGGCGGGCAGGGGTCAGTAATCCAGAGAGGGTGTAAAAGGTCCTGAATGGCAGGCAGGGTCAGGGTCAGGGCAGGCAGGGGTCAATAATCCAGTGAGGTGGGGCAAGGTATAGAACGGCAGGCAGGCTCAGGGTCAGAGCAGGCAAAACGGTCAAAACCGGGAAGGACTAGAAAACAGGAGCAAGAACAGACAGGAGCAGCGGAACAAACGCTGGTAAGTTTCACGAAACAAAACAAATTGGTAACAGGCAAACAGGGAACACAGGTATAAATACACAGGGGATAATGGGGAAGATGGGCGACACCTGGAGGTGGGTGGAGACAAACACAGGTGAAACAGATCAGGGTGTGACACTTGTTGAGACCACTTATATTAATCAAAATTTTTGGCATTCTAGTAACAGACCAATCTGCTATGGCCCCATAGTAAGAATACACCTTCATTTAGAATAGCTATGTGTAATGGTTTTTAATCCTATGTTTTATGAAATGTGAATAGGATAATGGAATAACGTTGTATAGGTTACAAGATAACTTTGTATATAATTTTAATAATCTTATATCCACGAATACTCACATCTGCATAATCATTTTACATGTTTGAAGATTAAATATTGCAATTATTGATCATGTCATCTTCAGAAAACAGTGATTCTGACAACTTTTTGGGCACATTCTTACCAAAATTCAGTGAATTATTTAAAATATTTATATACACGCCTCCCTCCGTATTTATCTGGACAGTGAAGCTAAAATTTTTATTTGGCTCTATACTTCAGCATTTTGGATTAGAGATCAAACGTTTCATATCTGTTTTACCTTTTTAGAAATTAAAGCACTTTACTGTATGTATCTAGCCCCCCCACATACCAATTTGAAGGTCTCATAAGTATTTCCACAAGTAAAGTGTTCATGTGTATACGAGATAATAGAGTATTTCAGGTGTACTGTACTGGTTGAGTAACTCTGCACATCTCGTAATGGTGTTACAGTATGAGATACTCAACACCAATGTATTACTGAGACTGACCTCCCAAGGACCTTTATATTTTATTTGATTTAACTTTTATTTAACTAGGCAAGTCAGTTGAACAAATTCTAGGCGAGTCAGTTGAGCAAGTCAGTTGAACAAAGTATTATTTACAATGACGGCATTCTCTATGGACTTACCTTTCACCTTTACTACATTAGTTAACAGTTTACTACAGCAGTCACCAAGTTGACACAGATTCTCAATCTCACCCATGTGAATGTGGATGTAGCTGATAAAAACATCTCTAAAAAAGGTATCGTACCATAGAGTATGAAGGTCATCAAACTTGTTTCTGCAAGTGGTATGCAATTACCATTGATATGAGTAGGTCTATATCAGCATACATTTAAATGTGAAGATTTACAGTATCTTATATAGGGCCCCGCATTAAATGACGTAAGCTTATAAAGGCTTCATAAAGCCTTCGTAAACTCGACATAAATGTGTTAAAAATCATATAACCATATGTCACGCTTTATAAAGGTTCTTTAACCTCTCTAGGGTATGTGGGACACTAGCGTCCCACCTGGCCAACATCCAGTGAGATTGCAGAGCGCCAAATTCAAATATAGAAATACTCATTATAAAAATTCAGAAAAGATACAACTATTTTACATAGGTTTAAAGATTAACGTCTTGTGAGTTACACAAGTCAGAAATAGAGATACAACTAATCACTTACCTTTGATGATCTTCATTGTTTGCACTCAGAAGATATTCAATAAATGTTCCTTTTGTTCGTTAAAGTCTCTCTTTATATCTGAAAACCTCCGTTTTGTTTGCGCTTTTTCTTCAGTAATCCACAGGCTCAAACGCAGTCACAACAGGCAGACAGAAAAATCTAAATTGTATCTCTCCTATAGTGCTCCATGCATTTTAATGAGGGAAATAAGTATTTGACCTCTTTGCAAAACATGACTTAGAACTTGGTGGCAAAACCTTTGTTGGTAATCACAGAGGTCAGACGTTTCTTGTAGTTGGACACCAGGTTTGCACACATCTCAGGAGGGATTTTGTCCCAGTCCTCTTTGGAGATCTTCTCCAAGTTATTAAGGTTTCGAGGCTGACGTTTGGCAACTCTTGCACTGTTTAGCTCTGAAGCCTGGGGGGAATTTAGAACGTACTGGGGAATTTAGAAGGTACTGTGGATCGCTAAAATATCCTAATGATTATGAACAACACACTTCTTCAATTGAAATGTTGTGGTGACACTATAGGAAATATGGGTTGGTATGGTTTAGAAACATTTGATTGAACATGATTTGGAAAGACACACACCTGTCTATATAAGGTCCCACAATTAACAGTGCATGTGTAACAGTATAGATTTTACGCCCGTCCCCTCGCCCCGACCTGGGCGCGAACTAGGGACGCTCTGCACACGTCAACAGTCACCCTCGAAGCATCGTTAACCATCGATCAACAAAAGCCGTGGCCCTTGCAGAGCAAGGGGAACCACTACTTCAAGGTCTCAGAGCAAGTGACGTCACCGATTGAAACGCCACTAGCGCGCACCACCGCTAACTAGCTAGCAATTTCACATCGGCTACACATGTCAGCAATAACCAAGCCATGAGGTCAAAGGAATTGTACATAGAACTCAGAGATATTTTAATCTTTATTTAGCTAGGCAAGTCAGTTAAGAACTAATGCTGATTTACAATGATGGCCTACCCCCGACAAAACTCTACCCCTGGACGACGCTGAGCCAATTGTGCCCCGACCTATGGGACTCCCAATCACGGCTGGTTGTGATACAGCCTGGAATCAAACTAGGGTCTGTAGTGACGCCTCTAGCACTGAGATGCAGTGCCTTAGACCGCTGCACCACTCGGGAGATCTGTGTTGATTCACAGATCTGGGGAAGGGTATCAAAACATTTCTGCAGCATTGAAGGTCCCCAAGGACACAGTGGCCTCCATTTTTAAATAGAAAAAGTTTGGAACCACCAAGACTCTTCCTAGAGCTGGCCGCCCGGCCAAAATGAGCAATCAGGGGAGAAGGGCCTTGGTCAGGGAGGTGGGGATATTTTTCAGCGGCAGGTACTGGGAGATTAATCAGGATCGAGGGAAAGATGAACGGAGCAAAGTACAGAGAGATCCTTGAAGAAAACCTGCTCCAGAGCGCTCAGGACCTCAGACTGTGGTGAAGGTTCACATTCCAACAGGACAACTACCTTAAGCACACAGCCAAGACAACACAGGAGTGGCTCTGGACAAGTCTCTGAATGTCCTTGAGTGGCCCAGCCGGAGCCCGGACTTGAACCCAATGACCTGAAAATAGCTGTGCAGCGACGCTCCCCATACAACCTGACAGAGCTTGAGAGGATATGCAGAGAAGAATGGGAGAAACTCTCCAAATGCAGGTGTGCCAAGCTTGTAGCATCATACCCAAGAAGTCTTGAGGCTGTACTCGCTGCCAAAGGTATGGAGTAAAGGGTCTGAATACTTATGTAAATGTGATATTTCTGTTTTTTTACTTTAATAAAATGTACAAACATTTCTAAAAACCTGTTTTTGTTTTGTCATTACGGTTATTGTGTATAGATTGATAAGGGGGAAAAAACTATTTAATACATTTTAGAATAAGGCTGTAACGTAACAAAATGTGGAAAAAGTCAAGGGGTCTGAATAGTTTCCAAATGCACTGTATGGGGGATACACCAATCCCAGCTCTGCAGATTTTGCTGCGAAGAGACAGAATCGTTAGATAATTTGTTTTGGTACTGTCCATATGTAGCTTGTTTTTGGTCGCAGGTTCAGGAATGGCTGAAGATTTGTTTACCTGGCGCTAACTCTGTGCAAATAGCACTGCTGGGTGTTTTGAAAAGTCATAGTCAATTGATCAATAAAATAATAATACTCTTAGCAAAAATGTTTATATTTCATTTACAATATGTAGAAACTATGAGAATAGAAAGGTTCAGACATTTTGTGAAACGTCACAGCTCAGTTGAGAAATATATGGCAAATAGAAACTGGATAGTGTTCAGAGATAGATGGGAGGGGTTGATGGTAGCTGAAAGAGGGGACTCAAAACAAACAAAAGATAACTAATGTCAAATGTACTGTGTCTGTAAAATGTACATAATATGTAGAAGCTGGATGTAGAAGCCTAAGTGTTGTTGTCCATTAGTTTACTCCAATTTGGGGACGGGAGGTAGGGTTAAGGGAAATTATTCAAGGAAATATATATTTATAAAAAGTATATATGGGGGATTGGAAATTATACAATTACATTGATAGAAGCCACAATCTTTTTGCAATATTACAAATTATCTACACCCCCCAAAAATCCCCAAAAATGTATACTGTAGCTAGAGACATTCTCAGACCTATGTTTGGGGGGAAAACCTGTCTAATGCATTTCTAAACCTTTGTCTCTTCTCCTCTCTCCCCAGCCATGGACATCATAAAGCCCATCTTGGGCATAGCGAAGAAGCTCTATTCTTTATGTGCTGAAGTGAAAGCCAATAAAAAGCGCTGTCAGCGTTTGGCCCAGCGCGTAGAAGTCTTGGCAGAAACGGTGAGTATGGTAAAGGGGCTGGGGGAAGACCCCGCCCCTGTGGAGAACAGCCTGCATGAGCTCAAACTCACCCTGGAAAATGCCCAGGACATGGTTGAGAAATACACTAGCGCCAAATACATGAACCGCGTCTTGAAGGCCTACAAGCAGGGAGAAGAGTTTGAGAGTTTGACCATGCGCCTGTACGATTCAGCTCAGGTGCTGTCGCTAGCCCTGCAGGTGGATCACAGAGAGCAGCTACAGCAGAGATTCAATGAGGAGACGCGATGGAGAGAGGATAAGGCGGACAGGGAGATCGATCATCTGGAGCTGCAGAAATGTGAGATGCTTCTACCATGCACTTTTTAGTGCAAGGTCTTAAATCAGGTAGCCACCCTGTATATGTGTACATTGGTCACTGCCAGGAGGTCTGGGCTGTTTTATGGCCAGTCACTGATCCTGCCGATTACACCATATGTAGCAGTGTGTGTGTGTGTGTGTGTGTGTGTGTGTGTGTGTGTGTGTGTGTGTGTGTGTGTGTGTGTGTGTGTGTGTGTGTGTGTGTGTGTGTGTGTGTGTGTGTGTGTGTGTGTGTGTGTGGCTTGACTGGGAGCAATTTCAAGCAGGTGACATTGTGCATATTTATCCCACAGTGCTACATGAGAAAGTGGACTCCACCCAAGAAGATATGAAAGACATCAAAGCCATGTTGGAAACCTGTAAGTAAGCCTCTATAGATGAATGTCCAAATGTTCCTAGGCCGTCATTGAAATAAGAATTTGTTCTTAATTAACTGGCTTGCCTAGTTAAATAAAGGTTTAAAAAAATTGTGTTTACTAGCTGCACTACTTAATTTGGAATCTGAGCAACTATTGTTTCTCATTTCTCGTTGACCTTGACCAGCGTCTGATGATAAAGGAGACTGTGTGTCTGTTTGCGTTTTCGTTCCTTTGTGGTTTATACCTTTCTCCATTTTTGTTTGATACCACAAGCACTCATGTTTCACTCATACAAACTCATACACACTACAAAACACAGCATAGTTTACATCCTACATCAGGAAAACACTCCATGGTCTCACTGCATTTTGCATGATGGTGTGTTTTCCTGTTGGACCTTTAGTTATCTGTGTTATTGATGTGTTATGTTCCTGTATGACTTGCCATCTCATTGACTTTGTTGTGTTTCCCATTGACAGTAAAGAAGCCGAGAATTTTAGATCAAGACATCAGAGAGATCAAGCCAGAGGAGCTGATCTACGACCTGCCCAAAGAGCCCTTCATCAAAAATGACAATTCAGAGATATTCAAAGGAGAGTACAACAAATTCACAGTGGCCATCAAAAGATACACCTACTCAAGGGGCACAAGCCTGAGGTATGTAGCGTAGCATACAAGACGTCTCAGAGAGTTCTTGTAATATCAGCTTCGGTGCTAAACATCTATTTGTTTTAATGGGCTACGTGTGTCCCACACAGTCAGGTGAGAAGCGTCTTTAAAAAGGAAGTGGAGACTATGAAACGCTTTGAGTCACCAAACATCCTGCGAATGTTTGGGATCTGTGTCCAGGAAGAGAGCGGTGAGTGAGCTTCTTTTTGCAGTATGTGAAATACTGTAGTTGCTGAACAAATAGGAGACTGGATACAATCACAATCATCTTTATTCATCATGTACACCCGGAATTTGATTTTGTGAAATGGTGCTGCCACAGTAAACCAAATAAACAAGCAGAATATAGATGAAAAATGTA
The DNA here is from genome assembly GCF_045791955.1 of Oncorhynchus clarkii lewisi. NCBI lineage: Eukaryota > Metazoa > Chordata > Actinopteri > Salmoniformes > Salmonidae > Oncorhynchus > Oncorhynchus clarkii. Next base: position 54,442,158 of record NC_092148.1, on the reverse strand, counting down.
CATGAATCCTCATACACTATGAACAGCAAAAAAAGAAACAAATAATTGTGCATGGTATGGATGTATAAACAAATGTACAGTCCATGATGTGCAATGGAGTGGAACTACATATGCAGTCAGTCAGTGGCAGAGGGAAAATTGGCAACCGCATATGTGCAAGAATGTGCGTAGCGAAGTACAGTTACTGTATAATGAGCAAAGTAATCAGGACATAATATCAAATCAAAACGTTATTTGTCACCTGTGCCGAATACAACCTTACCGTGATATGCTTACTTACATGGCCCTTAACCAACAGTGCAGTTCAAGAAAGAGTTAAGAAAATAAACTAAAGTAAAAAATAAATTAAATAGTAACACAATAAAATAACAATAAAAAGGCTATATACAGGGGGTACCGGTACCGAGTCAATGCGATGGGGTACAGGTTTATTCGAGGTAATTTGTACATGTAGGTAGGGGTGAAGTGACTATGAATAGATAATAAACAGCGAGTAGCAGCAGTGTGGGGGGGGGGGGGGGGGGGGGGGGGGGGGGGGGTCAATGTAAATAATCTGGTGGCCATTGGATTAATTGTTCAGCAGATTTATGGCTTAGGGGTAGAAGCTGTTAAAGAGCCTTTTGGTCCTAGACTTGGTGCTCCGGCACAGCTTGCCGTGCGGTAGCAGAGAGAAGAGTCTATGACTTGGGTGACTGGAGTCTGACAATTCTTTAGGCTTTCCTCTGACACTGCTTAGTATATAGGTCTTAGATAGCAGGAAGCTTGGCCCCAGTGATGTACTGGGCCGTACGCAGTACCCTCTGAAGCGCCTTACGGTCAGATGCCGAGCAGTTACCCTACCAGGCGGTGATGCAACCGGTCAGGACAGTCTCGATGGTGCAGCTGTATAACTTTTTGAGGATCTGGGGACCCATGCAAAATCTTTTTAGTCTCCTGAGGGGGAAAAGGTGTTGTTGTGCCCTCTTCAAGACTGTCTTGGTGTGTTTGGACCATGATAGATCATTGGTAATTTGGATATCAAGGAACTTGAAATGCTCAACCCGCTCCACTACAGCCCCGTCGATGTTAATGGGGACCTGTTCAGCCCACAATTTCCTGTAGTCCACATACTGTCCATGACGCTTTGTTTGTTTGATGGTTCGTCTGAGGGCATAGCGGAATTTCTTATAAGCGTCCAGATTAGTGTTCCGCTCCTTGAAAGCGGCAGCTCTAGCCTTTAGCTCGATGCGGATGTTGCCTGTAATTCATGGCTTCTGGTTTGGATATGTACGTACGGTCACTGTAGGGACGACGTAGTCAATGCACTTATTTATGAAGCCAAGGACTGAGATGGTATACTCCTCAATGCCATGGATGAATCTCGGGAACATATTGGATGAATTCAGGAACATATTCCTGTCTGTGCCAGTCTGTGCTAGCAAAACAGTCCTGTAGCGTAGCATCTGCGTCATCTGACCACTTCCGTATTGAGCGAGTCACTGGTACTTCCTGCTTTAGTTTTTTTCTTGTAAGCAGGAATCAGGATAGAATTATGGTCAGATTTGCCAAATGGAGGGCGGAGGAGAGCTTTGTATGCATCTCTGTGTGTCGAGTAAAGGTGGTCTAGAGTTTCTTTCCTCTGGTTGCACATGTGACATGCTGGTAGAAAATAGGTAAAAATTTGCCTGCATTAATGTCCCCGGCCACTATGAGCGCTGCTTCTGGATGAGCATTTTCTTGTTTGCTTATGGCCTTATACAGCTGGTTGAGTGCAGTCTTAATGCCAGCATCTGTTTGGGGTGGTAAATAGACGGCTATGAACAATAAAGATGAGAACTCTCTTGGTAGATAGTGTTGTCTACAGCTTATCATAAGTTACTTTACCTCAGGCAAGCAATACCTCGAGACTTCTTTAATGTTAGACATCGCAAACCAGCTGTTATTGACAAATAGACACAAACCCCCACCCCTCGTCTTACCAAACGTAGCTTCTCTGGCCTGCCGGTGCATGGAAAATCCCACTAGCTCTATATTATCCATGTCGTCGTTCAGCCACGACTCGGTGAAACAAAAGTTATTACAGTTTTTAATGTCCCGTTTGTAGTATAATCTTGATAGTAGGTCATCCATTTTATTTTCCAATGATTGCACGTTGAACAATAGAACGGATGGCAGGGGGAGTTTTCTCACTCGCTTATGAGTTCTCAGGAGGCAGCCCGACTTCCGCCCTCTTTTTATCCGTCTTTTCTTCAAGTAAATGACGGGGATTTGGGCCCGTTCCCAAGAAGGCAGTATATCCTTCGCGTCGGACTAGTTAAAGAAAAAATATTCTTCCAGTTCGAGGTAGGTAATCGCTGTTCTGATGTCCAGAAGTTATTTTTGGTCATGAAAGACGGTAGCAGCAACATTATGTACAAAATAAGTACAAAGATAACTTACAAATAACGCAAAAAAACGAACAAAATAGCAGTTTGTTGGGAGCATGTAAAACGTCAGCCATCCCCTCCAGCGCCATTCACCAAACCAAAATGTGATTTCAGAATATGATATCAAAATGTGATGATAATGTGCCCTTGTTGCATCTAATAATCCTCTTCTCTACCGTGATTGTCCCGTAGGACCGAATCCAAACTACCTCATTGTCATGGAGTTTTGTGAGAAGGGCAGTCTGAGAGAGGTGCTGGATTCCGAAAGGAACCTGCCCTGGGACAGAAAGGCTCGCATGAGTCTGGATGCAGCACAGGGCATCTACAGGTAACATGTTGATGTTTATTGGCATGAGTCTGGATGCAGCACAGGGCCTCTACAGGTAACAGGTTGATGTTTATTGTCTTGAGTCTGGACCCAGCACAGGGCCTCTACAGGTAACAGGTTAATGTTTATTGTCATGAGTCTGGACGCAGCACAGGGCCTCTACAGGTAACAGGTTGATGTTTATTGTCATGAGTCTGGATGCAGCACAGGGCCTCTACAGGTAACAGGTTGATGTTTATTGTCATGAGTCTGGGCGCAGCACAGGGCCTCTACAGGTAACAGGTTGATGTTTATTGTCATGAGTCTGGATGCAGCACAGGGCCTCTACAGGTATACCACCATAGAAATTATTATTTTTACCCTGTACCCTACACAAGTAGACAGGTCACAACACCTATTGCACATGACACAAAGAGTACCACCTCTATCATATTGTTGCAATAAATGTGTTATGTCGATACAATAAAGAATCGATCTATAGTCTGTACCTTCCCTTTCTAATCTCTACCCTTCTACCTCTCCAAAAGTAGAAAGTCATGTGTCTTGTCCACATATGAAAGGGCTTCACCAGAGTGTGGGAAAGCAACGCCAATAGCTGGCTAATAATAACGCACCTCTAATAGCCCTGCCACGGCCAAGTGTCACAGGTAACATGGCAGGTACAATTTGGCCATATTCGAAAGAGGAACGTTAAATTCCTGTTCATGTGTCTACAATCCACCTACTAAAACCTCTGTCCACCATTATTAGTATGTGCTGCTTCTTCTTCACTAAAATAATAGGTACACTGGATCTGTGCCCTGTACCTCTCTCACCAAAGTTCACAGAAAATAGAAAGTGTACCATAATCACATTGAGCTACCCTGTCAAGACTAACTAATATCTCTATCACTATAGATTGCACCAGTCGGAGAAGAAGTTTAAAGTGCATGGATGCATCAACAGCAGCAGGTTCCTGGTAGATGCTGGGTACAGAGTGAAGGTATGAGATTCAATGCAGTCCTCTACACAGCCATATGTGTCAGGCCCAGAACGTAAGGCCACTGCTAAACAGAGGTAGAGGTTGTTTTGAAGATGTGTAGTTGATGTTCCTTGTTTACAGTGTTGCAGTACTCTATCGCAATGTAATTGTTTTGGGTTCTGCTGTGTGTGGTCAGCTGGCAGATTTTGAGCTGGCCCAAACAGAGACGTCGCTGAAGAGGACTAAGGACAGGAAGAGGAGCTCCTTATGCTACAGCTCCCCTCAGCAGCTTGAGAGTGTCAACCATCCCTACAACAAAGCTTGTGAGATGTACAGGTCTGCTTCCAATCAGACTTACAACACACTCTCCACTTTTGTAAATGAATGAATGTCAAAATCACAGAAATTATTTTGTGTTCAAATGTTCTTTTTTGTAAATTAATGAATGTCAAAATCACAGAAATTATTTTGTATGTTCAAATGTTCTCTGTTGGTGTAATGCAGGCCCTAAATATACTCAGAGTTCACTCTGTTTGAATTGTTGCATTCGTTGCAGTTTTGGCATTGTCCTTTGGGAGATTGCAACCTGCAAGATTCCCTTCAAAGGTGTGTCAACTCCATTAATTTAAAGGCTGTGTGTAACAAATACTATCAGCAATAACAGTGATACTGTATATCTGAAAATAGCATGGTTGGGTTTTCTCTCTCTCTATAAGCATGCAGTAGTTGCTCTGTGATATTTAGAAATGTATCATTCAATGTCTGTTCTCTTGTCCTTCTGATCAGACTGCTCACACAAAGAAGTGTATCAGAGGGTGTGTACAGAAAAATATACTGAACCCGTTCTTGAAGACTGCCCTCAACCGTTGGGAGAACTGATCAACGACTGTCGCTCCTATGACAGCTTCTACAGGCCGACAGCGGGAGGTAATGCAACACAACTAAATGGCATATGATGAATGTGCAGGAACATACATTTCTTTCAGCTGTTCCATATGGATTCCTATTTGTCCTCTCAGTTATTGTTTCCTAATCAAGTTGCTCTGTTCCACAGTGTTGGTTGACAAACTGCGCAATGTGGTGGAGCATTTAGAGGAGGACTAACAAACACAGAGGTTCATCTCCATCTCCAGAGTTCTCAGAAACATGGCCGGAGAAGAGAAAAACCATGAACCGCTATCATCCCCACTCCTCAGGTCAAAGGAAGACCAACCAATCCCTTGCCAAAACCTTTGTTTCTGGCAAACCTTTGGCCAATTTGTCGCAAATTTGCATATTACATATTTTCAAAGGGATTTTTTGGGGGGCAAACTGTTGCTGTACATTTGCGGCAACGCGTGAACTTCTGGCAAAGAATCTTGGAAACTTTTGGTGAACATTCTATTGTTTGCTGCAAATATGCTGCAAACTCAATATGAATGTGCGAAATTGGATCAGGTTTTTGGTTGCTGTGTGTTGACACTGAAATGTTGTATCTACATAAAACAAGTCACATAACTTAAAATGAACTTACTTCGCAGAGAAAAAACAACATACTAAATAAATGTAGTAAATATGCTAAACATGTATTCAGTGTCTTAAACAGATACAAATAAATCCAACTTGGAATCATTAGCATGGTAATGACGAAAAGAGCAAAGACTGGACATTTCTCAAATAAATACCTTCAGTTAATTACATATCTTTACATCTGTACCTCTATCTCTCCCACTTTGGGTGTGTGGGTGTGGAGTGTCTTTGAAGACCCTGTTTTACACCTGTTTCACCTTTACCCTTTAGAAAGAATTCTCAGCTGTCCATATTTAATGGTTAACAGGTAGGCTAATCTAGGGGGTCCCTTACACACAAGGGAACAATATGTACACAAGTGGAACCCCAAGTGTCTTTGAACCAACTGTTTAAAACCTGTTTCACCTTAACCCTTTTAAAAATGGGGGGGGGGGGGGGGGGGGGATTATATTTAATGAGAAATACAATCTAATTAACAAATGTTTGCATAACCAAAGACATGACAACTGGCTCCAACATTGTATTTAGCTAGCTATAAGACTTTCATATTGGCAGTAAGGTCAGTGAGAAAAACAATAGACAATAGTTATTGTTGGTAGTTTAGGGATACATATAGTGAAGGATCATGAATGTTAAAGATTTGTTCACAGTGGGAATTTTGAAAGAGGGGGATTAGAACCCCTAAAGTAATAGTGGTAAGAAAGATCATAGTTTCAGATTCAGGTCTAGGGGGTTAATAACTTTTTGTGGATACCACTATTCACACTATGTGGATTATAAACATGTACAGACATAGAGAACTATCCCATCTAGAAGGTGTAACAGGGATGAATGGCTATTCAATGTACAACAGTCGTCATCTGTAGCAAGCAATACGCATTAAATATACATCCATGACTGAATGGTTTCATGAACTCCTTTAAAGGTTTTGTAAGTAAATTGTAACAGGCCTCATTCAGCAGTCTGAATTAACCTAGAGTCACCAAAACATCAATGCTTAGAGAAGCTCGGAGATTATTCCACAAGTCACGTGCAAAGAGCTGATTTACTCTGTACAGACCAAAGGAATTTCCAGAGCTAGCAATCCCTGAGATGGTGTATGATAACTCCGACTCGTACTTCTAATGGTTATTGTAGATGTTAGCTACAGAGGGAGTTTACAGTATGTCAAAGAGCCTGTCAAAGGCAAAGAGAGCAATTCATTGACCTACGTAACTAACTCATCAATATGTTTTTTTTTAAAGACAGCTGAATGTCTATACAAATACACCATACTAGGTACACACACTTCAACATACTAGGTACACACAATTCAATCATTAGAATCATGTTTGTGCACTCTAGAAAACAACATATACTTAGTTTGACACGTATTCAATAATAATTTAAGGTCAATAAAGGTTTTCTGCAAAATAATGAAAGCATACTGTAGTTCAGATAGATCATGATCAGCAGGTTGGGCGATAGAGTACACAGCTGTATCGTCTGCATACAGGTGCAGGCCAAACTTTATTATTATTATATTGATATTTTTTGGACAAAACAATATTTCTAATGTATACAATATAGTTTTTTATTTGACATTCTAACATGTAACATAATACCTAGGTACTAAACAATATACGTGTATATGCAGCACTTGAACAGCAATTTCCCCCTTGGGTTATGATGTATATGATACAGTGGTATAAGATACATTGGCTATTTTAGTCATCTTTTTTTATTATTTACATGTTTATAATCCAAAAGTATGTTTTTAGAGGGGCGGGAAATATTGTTTATGCTGTCCTGGAAATTATTCTAACCAAAGGAGAGAGACTTAGATTTCTTCAAAACAACTGACATTTATTTGTTAATTACTGCAGTAATGGAGTCCTCAACCTCGAGGGAGGTGACTGTTGAGAAAAACAACGAGCAGAGTTGAGTTACAACCTTTATAGACGAAGCACATCCTTCTGAGCACGTGACAAACAACAGACGTGTGGAATGTGTCAAAGGTGAGGTTTTGAATGGGAGAAAGAAGTAACCCCCCAGCCAGATACAATTTGCTGTGAAGATTGTTCTAGTTGTATAGAAATAGGGGTTTGGCCCCAAAGACAATGCTCCTCCCATCAACTGTCCCCACCAGAGACATCTAATCCCTGGTATCTCACAGAAACACCAACTCATTCTATGGAATGCAGGCTGTAGGTTTTATCACCAAGCTATCATAAATCAATTGCCTGCACCAAGCACCAGAGGCCCAACTCAGTCACACTCACACAGATGAGAAAATACTCAAAGATATTTGATGCATAAACAGTATTAAAACATAATCTTGCAATTTTCTACCATCATGTTCAACTGTAGAGAACAAGAACCTTTGGTAAATTACAGGTAGTTTTACAACTCTACTTGCAACAATAATCTAAATGTGTGCTGTGCAAAGTATTTTATTCTCAGTCCACCTAATGGATCACGTATCATAGAACCATGATAACGTGAGTTACCATTGATATACACTATTAGATTCTGGGAAATACATCCTGGTTTCTATCGCTTCTAGCATATTTATTGTGACCCATTCCTGAAAGCTCACCCTCCCAGGAACACATATGTTTGTTCACCCACAACTAAGACCCTTTATACCAATCACATATTGTCACGTCGTGAGTGTAGGTGGCAGGGAAGTTAGGCGCAGGAGAATCAAACTTGTTATAAATGGAATATTTGAATAACTTAAAACATAAACTCCAAAACCAAAGTCCATAATAAAATAAAAGTTGGTACAAGAACCCGTCACATACCAATCCATGAAACACAAACATAACAATAAACAATCTCTGACAAGGACATGAGGGGAAACAGAAGGTTAAATACACAACATATAATGAATGGGATTGGAACCAGGTGTGTAAGAAGACATGACAAAACCAATGGAAAAATGAAACATAGATCAATGATGGCTAGAAGACCGGTGATGTCGACCGCCGAGCACCGCCCGAACAAGGAGAGGCAACGACAGTCCACTCCCCCGGTCGGTCCTGGCAATAAGACCTCAGAAACCTACCCACATCCTGGTTAACTCTCTCTACCTGCCCATTACTCTAAGGGTGAAAACCTGAGGTAAGGCTGACCGAGACCCCAGACGTTCCATGAACGCCTTCCAGACACTATATCCTCAGGCACCCCGTAGTGCCGGAAGATGTGAGTGAACAGGGCCTCTGCAGTTTGTAGGGCCGTAGGGAGACCGGGCAAAGGGAGGAGACGACAGGACTTAGAAAACCGAACCACATCGACCAGGATCGTGGCGTCACCCTGTGAAGGTGGAAGATCGGTTATAAAATCCACCGACAGGTGCAACCACGGCCGTTGTGGAACGGGTAAGGGTTGTAACTTACCTCTGGACAGGTGTCTAGGAGCTTTGCACTGGGCGCACACTGAGCAGGAGGAAACATAAACCCTTACGTCTTTTGCTAAAGTGGGCCACCAGTACCTCCCACTAAGACAGCGCACCGTCCGACCAATCCCAGGATGACCAGAGGGGGGTGACATGTGGGCCCAATAGATCAGCCGATCACGGACAGCAGATGGAAAGTACAGACTCCCAGCTGGACCCTGAGGGGGAACGGGCGCTGCATGTGACACCTGCTCAATGTCCGCGTTCAGCTCCCACACTACCGGCACCACCAAGCAAGAGGCTGGGAGTATGGGAGTGGGATCCATGGAGCACTCCTCTGTTTCAAACAGCCGGGACAGTGCGTCTGCCTTAACGTTCTGGGAGCCTGGTCTGTAAGAGTGGGTAAACACAAAATGGGTGAAAAACATGGCCCACTTTGCCTGACGAGGATTCATTCTCCTTGCCGCCATGATGTACTCCAGATTGCGGTGGTCAGTCCAGATGAGAAAGGGGTGTTTAGCCCCCTCAAGCCAATGTCTCCACACCTTCAAAGCTTTAATGACAGCCAACAGCTCCCGGTCCCCCACATCATAGTTTCGCTCCGCCGGGCTGAGCTTCTTAGAAAAGAAGGCACAGGGGCGGAGTTTCGGTGGCGTGCCCGAGCGCTGAGAGAGCACAGCTCCTATCCCAGCCTCGGAGGCATCTACCTCCACTATGAATGCCAAAGAGGGATCCAGATGCTCCAACACAGGAGCCGAGGCTGGGATAGGAGCGCACCGGGCCCCCCTTCAGCAGTGAGGAAATGGGAGCAGCCACCTGACCAAAACCCCTGATAAATCTCCGGTAGTAATTGGCAAACCCTACAATTTGCTGCACCTCCTTTACCGTGGTGGGAGTCGGCAAATTACGCACAGCTGAAATGCGGTCACTCTCCATCTCCACCCCTGATGTGGAAATGTGAAAGAACAGGTATTTCTCAGCCTTGACATACAGGTCATGCTCCAACAGTCGTCCAAGTACCTTGCGCACCAAAGACACATGCTCGACACGTGTAGTGGAGTATATCAGAATGTTGTCGATATACACCACTACACCCTGCCCGTGCAGGTCCCTGAAAATCTTGTCTACAAAGGATTGGAAGTCTGATGGAGCATTCATCAACCCGTACGGCATGACAAGGTACTCATAATGCCCTGAGGTGGTACTAAACGCAGTCTTCTACTCACCGCCCGAACAAGGAGAGGAACCGACTTCGGGAGAAGTCATGACAAAACTACTGTTGTGGAATATTGACTCAGAAATATTACACCTTTACTGGAACTTGTGAATTCAATTTAGACTTTATTACAAAGTAGCAAAGTCGTACAATTCCATGGAACAACCGTCTTTCTCAGCACAAACCTTTCCCTTTATAGCATTACATCCTTACATAATGCATATGTGTACTCCCCATATGCAAATGAAACAACTCCCCTTGTCCTTTCGCCACCATTATCTTTCAGTCCCAGTTCTTGCTTGTTCACGCCCACATCTGCTTTGACTTAAATTATAATGGTGGCAGGACCCTTTATGTATGTTTATGTATGTTATGTATGTATGTTATTTTATGTTTCACGTATTGGTCATTTTGTTGTCCAGATGTAACAAATGGAGTTATGGGCATTAGCTAATGTAATTATTGGCAATGGGTCATGCCTTGCTTTGGTCATGTGTTCTCTTACGGGTCAATGATTTGAATTACAATATAGCAATAATGTTCTCGCCTCGATTACTTAGAAGTGCCTGTGGTCCCACCCCTCTCATGTGTGCCCAGGTGTATATTTTATAGCACATATACATTCAGGATGTAAGGCTTACTAGTTATGGCAAATGTTAGGAAGACCTGGTTGTTGTGAAAAAAAAATTACAAAATAAACAACACTTTGACCACATCTTTTCACATATGTTTTATTTGGGTCTTTTTCATGTACCATATTGCTTGGCTCCAGCCATTGGAAGCTCGGCGCATGTGCAAAGAAAAATAACGCAATTCAATCATTGATGCATGGTGACGAATAATAATGAAATTGCAAGTAGTCATGTTAAGGTTTTGGTTAAACCTAGGAACAAAATTATAGAGGAACCATGCTCCGAGGGCTGTGCTGTGTGGACATTTAAGAGTACATGTGACACTTATTGTTATTCAATATGTTCCAATGTTCGTAGATGACCCTCAGGGTCATATAATAACCAGGGTGGCTGTAGAGTGGGGAAAGGTTCAACACTCAGGAGTCAATGTTATGTATTTTGTATTTTTCCTAGAGAGAGAGAGAGAGAGAGAGAGAGAGAGAGAGAGAGAGAGGGAGAGAGAGAGAGAGAGAGAGAGGGAGAGAGAAAATCTATTACATAAAGTTGTCACATTTACGCACTATGTAACACGTTATATTAATAATTGCCTAAAAATTGGACGTCATTGTCTTTCAGAACTGTTGCAATACAAAACGTTGAAACGCTGTTAAATATTTGTTACTTTGGTATACACTGAGTCAAATAGTATACATTGAGAGAGCAATATTACACAATTTCATAGATCATCACTCACACACACAGGGCTTCATAGTTGTTCATAGTTTATTATCATAGTTTGATCATAGTTTGTCATAGTTTCTAATTATCGTTTCTAATCATAGTTTGAACATAGTTGGCCATACTTTCTAATCATACTTTCTAATCATAGTTTCTAGTCTGAGAGGTTTGATATAATAAGAGGGTCAAATAGACCCTAAGAGGGCATAGACTATTGTTTACAAACAGTATGAATAAAAACAATGGTTACTGTTCAATGGATAAATATCCTTCTTTTTTTTTTAAACATACATGTCAATGAAAACAATTAAGACATTTCATTCTTAAATAATCTATATACAAACATCATATTGAATATTCAACTCACCTTCAAAAACTTCATGAGGAAGGAAGGATTCCCAGATTATCTTTTAGCTGTTCTGTCTTCATGCTGTTCTGGGCTGATGGCTGTTGGAGAGGGGAGGGGCAAGGGCCTTTTATGGCCTGTTTAGAGCCTGTTCGCTTGTGACATGATGAGAGAGTGAGAGGGCCTACATGTAAGATATTTTGTGCTACAAACATACTTCTATTTTAAGAGGTTTTGACCATTCAGGGATCTATTATCAAACAGTCATGAAATCATACAAAGGTGTATGTCTACACTAAAGAATGTGAATTTGGTCATAAAAATATTTTTGACAAGTTATAAATGACCCCACCCCGGGAAATGCTAAGAAGTCTTTTGGAAGGTGAGAGGTGTCGCCCCCCCCCCCCCCACACACACACACACCCACACACACAGCCATCACGTGGGCAATAGACAGATGTCAGGACATCCTCAGGGGAAAAAACAACTGTTGTTTGGGTATCCTAATGTACATATAGCCCCCCTACAGTGTAAGGGCACCTGTTGAATTGATGAGAAAAAAACATTGGTTTCAAAGACCTTACACACACACACACACACAAACACACACACACACACACACACACACACACACACACACACACACACACACACACACACACACACACACACGCACACACATCTTTCCCGGAATCCTTTCTCTTATGTTGAGAAAAACATCTCTTGGAGACAGACATATACAGAGAGAGAGACATAGAGATTCCATTCATTAAAGGTAAGATACAATTTTAAACCCTTTATTTAATACTAAATCTTTAGTACCAACCTTTTAAACATGTAAAAATTATTTAAACAATTTTACTATACAATATTCAACTATGCCAGAATGTTTTTTTTTACAAAAAAATTAAATGTACATACAAGATATGTATATTATTATCATACAATACTACACTTTAATATCCTTTAAATGTTTATATTTATAATTGTCTGTTGTAGGAAAGATTGTATTCATATATAAAATAAGGTTTTCAGGATTCTCTCTCTGTCTCTGGGTGTAACCCCCCATAGACCTGACACCTCTACCCCTGAAGCCTGCAGCCTGCAGCCTTTAGCCTGGACACACAGAGACATAGGGAGCCGGATATTTCAGCCCCTTGAAGGTAAATAGAATTTTAAAACCCTTTTTATTTTTCCTTCTAAAATGTTAATACATAAATGTAAACATGTCACAATTATTAAAAGTGAACAATACAATATTAAACTATGCCGGAATGTTTTTTTTACTAAACCTTTATATAAATCCAACATATTATCATACAATACTACACTTGAATATCCTTTAAATGTTTATATTTATAAGTATTTTGTTGGTGGAAAATACTGTTCTCAGCAAGTTTCCCTGCTTGTAACCTAAAGCCCCTGCCACACACACACACACACACACACACACACACACACACACACACACACACACACACACACACACACACACACACACACACACACACACACACACGTTCACCGTAGGGGGGTCATGAGATCCTCTGGAAAAAGACAACTGTTGTTTGTATATCCTTATATACATATAGCCCCCCCTTATGTACATATAGCCCCTGTAAGGGCCCCCCCACCTGTTGAAATGATGAGAAAAAAACATTGGTTTCAAAGATCTTCCACCCCCCCCAACCTTTTGAGGTACATAGACAGAGAGACAGCCGGATATTTCATTCAATGTAAATTACATTTTATAAATCTTTAGTACCGAATGCATACATATTACACGTTTTTATTGACCAATACTACATATACATGTTTATATGTTATTATTATTTAATTCCTTTCTTAGAGAAAAAAAGCCTGGGGAAGGATCTATGGCAAACCAAAACCCCCATCAGTCTCTAAATCACCATCGTCAAGATGTGCCCGGTGCAGACATTGTCTCTTCCCCGCATGATATCCATCCAGATTTCGTATGTTTTCTTTTCCAGGTTAGATCAACCTTCTTGCCTTTAGGCCCAGGTTCTGTCTTAAGGATAGAATGGCCCATTGACGTAAATGTTCACGATGTTGGAAAATATAACACATTTCCAGTTGTTTCCTCATGTCAAGGACTTCATGATAATCTCCCCACCTGAAGCTAAAGACAGACACAAAATAGTTGACCTCTGTGCAGGCTTCTGAAAATACATACGAACTAACTGATTTGGTTGCATTTGAACAATTGAATTCGGCACAACCTAAAATTGTCACTTTGGAGTCTGGACTATATGCCACTGGCGAGATTCTTATGGCTTTCAAATCAAATTACCCCTTCCAATGCGTACCCCGGCAGGGTTGTTCCACTCAGGGTCTGTTTGATCTGACATAGAGCAAGTCTTATCTTAAGCCATTCTCTCATCCGCAACGCAAGAGAAAAACTCCCTGTTTTTGGTTGAAAAATGGTGATGAGGCAGCTGTTTGTGAAAATCTTCACCGTTGAATCGTCTGGTTGGAAAATGTAACCCATATGTCCGTCACTCATATCCAGCACACCATTAAAGGATTGATTCCAAGATGGCGTAGCAGTGAAGTCGTGTACTTTTGTATTTTTCGTATTTTTTGTATATATATTTCAATTTATTTTCAATCTCTTTTCGATTTTTAATTTGATTATACCTTCCGGTAACCTGCCTCACCCAATGTGATACGGAATCGTTATTATTTTCAATTTTAGAACACATTCAAGAACCTCCCGAAGCTAACCAGCTAATTAGCTACAAGCTATTTAGTCATTGTTAGCCACAGCTAGCGGCTTTTACCTTCTGCACAGATACCAGCCCTGTTTTTAGCCTGGATAATACTCGCTAGTCTACCAGTATCGGACTGTCTCTCCACAACAACGCCGGATTCCTGCCGTAATCCCTGGACCACTACTTCTGATCTTTGCAGCTAGCTTGCAGCTAGCTAGCTCACAGCACCCAGTACAGAAGCTATCCCTGAGGCCCACCTCCCGGCCTACTCAGCTGTTCACCCGAACCCCACTCCTACATGGCTAGAGCCCAATACTCCACCGGATCCTTGCTGTAAACTCTGGACCTTGGCACCGGATCACTGCTGCTACCGATTGGCTATAGTGGCTAACGCCAATGCCATGAAGCTAGCACCAGTTAGCCGTGTTAGCCTTGAGCCAGGCGCATCTCGCGGCTAGCAAACTAAATTCTACAATACCTCTTTCGCCATCTGGCTTGGATTCTCTGTCGACACGGCGCCCCGCCGCAAAACCACGACTGGTCTGCCGACGAATACTCTATCCGTTGTGCCTTCAACCGGCCTCCATCGGAGCAGACGCTCCTACTAGCCCCGGGCTACTAACTTTAAACGCCGTGTCGCCCGCGTGCTAACGTAGTGGCGGCTTCCCTGTTCCATTAATCACGGTACTCCATTCTGTTTATTTATTTTTATCTGTCGGCCCCAGCCGCTAACTCAGGCTCTGTGTGTAGTTAATCCGACCCTCTCTGCCTAGTCATCACCATTTTACCTGCTGTTGTTGTGTTAGCTGATTAGCTGTTGTTGTCTCACCTGTTGTTTTAGCTAGCTCTCCCAATCAACACCTGCGATTACTTTATGCCTGGCTGTATGTCTCTCTCAAATGTCAATATGCCTTGTATACTATTGTTCAGGTTAGTTATCATTGTTTTAGTTTACAATGGAACCCCTAGTTCCACTCTTCATACCCCTGATACCTCCTTTGTCCCACCTCCCACACATGCGGTGACCTCACCCATTACAACCAGCATGTCCAGAGATACAACCTCTCTTATCATCACCCAGTGCCTGGGCTTACCTCCGCTGTACCCGCACCCCACCATACCCCTGTCTGCGCATTATGCCCTGAATATATTCTACCACTCCCAGAAATCTGCTCCTTTTATTCTTTGTCCCCAATGCTCTAGGCGACCAGTTTTGATAGACTTTAGCCGCACCCTCATCCTACTCCTCCTCTGTTCCGCGGGTGATGTGGAGGTAAACCAGGCCCTGCATGTCCCCAGGCACCCTCATTTGTTGACTTCTGTGATCGAAAAAGCCTTGGTTTCATGCATGTCAACATCAGAAGCCTCCTCCCTAAGTTTGTTTTACTCACTGCTTTAGCATACTCTGCCAACCCTGATGTCCTTGCCGTGTCTGAATCCTGGCTTAGGAAGGCCACCAAAAATTCTGAGATTTCCATACCCAACTATAACATTTTCCATCAAGATAGAACTGCCAAAGGGGGAGGAGTTGCAGTCTACTGCAGAGATAGCCTGCAAAGTAATGTCATACTTTCCAGGTCCATACCCAAACAGTTCGAACTTCTAATTTTAAAAATGAATCTCTCCAGAAATAAGTCTCTCACTGATGCTACCTGCTACCCCCACAGCTCCCAGCTGTGCCCTGGACACCATTTGTGAATTGATCGCCCCCCCATCTAGCTTCAGAGTTTGTTCTGTTAGGTGACCTAAACTGGGATATGCTTAACACCCCGGCAGTCCTACAATCTAAACTAGATGCCCTCAATCTCACACAAATGATCAAGGAACCCACCAGGTACAACCCTAAATCTGTAAACAAGGGCACCCTCATAGACGTTATCCTGACCAACTGGCCCTCCAAATACACCTCCGCTGTCTTCAATCAGGATCTCAGCGACCACTGCCTCATTGCCTGTATCCGCTACAGGTCCGCAGTCAAACACTTCTGCGAGCAGGCCTTTCTAATCGACCTGGCCCGGGTATCCTGGAAGGATATTGACCTCATCTCGTCAGTTGAGGATGCCTGGTCATTCTTTAAAAGTAACTTCCTCACCATTTTAGATAAGCATGCTCCGTTCAAAAAAATGCAAAACTAAGAACAGATATAGCCCTTGGTTCACTCCAGACCTGACTGCCCTCGACCAGCACAAAAACATCCTGTGGCGGACTGCAATAGCATCGAATAGTCCCAGCGATATGCAATTGTTCAGGGAAGTCAGGAACCAATACACGCAGTCAGGAAAGCAAAGGCCAGCTTTTTCAAGCAGAAATTTGCATCCTGTAGCTCTAACTCCAAAAAGTTCTGGGACACTGTAAAGTCCATGGAGAACAAGAGCACCTCCTCCCAGCTGCCCACTACACTGAGGCCGTCTTCATCGACCTGGCCAATCACCATATTCTTATCGGCAGACTCAGTAGCCTCGGTTTTTCTAATGACTGCCTTGCCTGGTTCACCAACTACTTTGCAGACAGAGTTCAGTGCGTCAAATCGGAGGGCATGTTGTCCGGTCCTCTGGCAGTCTCTATGGGGGTGCCACAGGGTTCAATTCTCTGGCTGACTCTTTTCTCTGTATATATCAATGATGTTGCTCTTGCTGCGGGCGATTCCCTGATCCACCTCTACGCAGACGACACCATTCTGTATACTTCTGGCCCTTCCTTGGACACTGTGCTATCTAACCTCCAAATGAGCTTCAATGCCGTACAACACTCCTTCCGTGGCCTCCAACTGCTCTTAAACGCTAGTAAAACCAAATGCATGCTTTTCAACCGTTCGCTGCCTGCACCCGCACGCCCGACTAGCATCACCACCCTGGATGGTTCCGACCTAGAATATGTGGACATCTATAAGTACCTAGGTGTCTGGCTAGACTGTAAACTCTCCTTCCAGACTCATATTAAACATCTCCAATCTAAAATCAAAGTTAGAGTCGGCTTTCTATTTCGCAACAAAGCCTCCTTCACTCACGCCGCCAAACTTACCCTAGTAAAACTGACTATCCTACCGATCCTCGACTTCGGCGATTTCATCTACAAAATAGCTTCCAATGCTCTACTCAGCAAACTGGATGCAGTTTATCACAGTGCCATCCGTTTTGTTACTAAAGCACCTTATACCACCCATCACTGTGACCTGTATGCTCTAGTCGGCTGGCCCTCGCTACATACTCGTCGCCAGACCCACTGGCTCCAGGTCATCTACAAGTCCATGCTAGGTAAAGCTCCGCCTTATCTCAGTTCACTGGTCACGATGGCCACCTGTAGCACGTGCTCCAGCAGGTGTATCTCACTGATCATGCCTAAAGCCAACACCTCATTTGGCCGCCTTTCCTTCCAGTTCTCTGCTGCCTGTGACTGGAACGAATTGCAAAAATCGCTGAAGTTGGAGACTTTTATCTCCCTCACCAACTTTAAACATCTGCTATCTGAGCAGCTAACCGATCGCTGCAGCTGTACATAGTCCATAAATAGCCCACCCAATTTACCTACCTCATCCCCATACTGTTTATATTTATTTACTTTTCTGCTATTTTGCACACCAGTATCTCTACCTGCACATGACCATCTGATCATTTATCACTCCAGTGTTAATCTGCTAAATTGTAATTATTCACCTACCTCCTCATGCCTTTTGCACACAATGTATATAGACTCCTTTTTTCCCTACTGTGTTATTGACTTGTTTATTGTTTACTCCATGTGTAACTCTGTGTTGTTGTCTGTTCACACTGCTATGCTTTATCTTGGCCAGGTCGCAGTTGTAAATGAGAACTTGTTCTCAACTAGCCTACCTGGTTAAATAAAGGTGAAATAAAGAAAAAAAAACAAAGAAAAAAAAACTATCAGGGGCATCACAAAGAATGGCTTCGATGGTTTTGTCATTGTGTTCACGACACGAAGGACACAATACACCGACAATTGGTCTAGGAGCCATGTTTTATTTCTTTCTTCTTTAGAGTCTTCTGTGGTTTAGCTCTCTTGAGGTTTCTTGGTGCTCATAGTGTTCACAGATCTTACTTATATTCCGGCTGACCTACCCCGGAAATTACTGTTTCATATACAAGATCCCTAAAAAGCAGAGCCATAAGTTCACTACAACATTTCCCTACTCTTTCAAATGTTCAAACACATTCCACAGGTCAACAAAGTCACTACACATGATTCACCATGACAGCTTTAGTGCAAACACATGCTTTACTTCAAAGGAACAGCTGCACTATCAGGTTACAGAAACACTCACTTGATAGCGTGAGAACATCCGGACAGGATGCACATATATGGGCATAACCACGTGACATATAAAAGAGGTCATCAATCACTTTCGGACACATGCCGAATACTGTCCAAATACAGTAAGGAAAGTGATGTTAGGATATAATAAAGTAATCCTGTACAAGCTTTTGTGCCGAATACATTATGTTGTTACAGATGTCAAGCTTATGAGCATGTGGCAGCAGTGTGTAGGAGGGAGGTTCCTTGGTGTGAGAAGTGTGGAAAAGGGCATGAGACAAGGGAATGTGTAGCATTGGGGAAAGTAGTGGTATGTGGTAATTGTAAGGGTGCCCATGGGGCTGGGGATCAGAAATGTCCCGTGTGAGAGAGGCAGGTTGAGGTTTCCAGGGTTAGAGTAGTGAAGAAAGTAGAGGAAGATGGGTTAAGGGTGAGTAGTAGATCTTTAACAGTACAAAACAAAAGTGTGATTCACATCAGTGCGCTGTGTAGATATCAATAATAAATTATATCCGTATCGCCGTAGACTACACCACAGCTGTCATCCTTACATCCAAGTGTTTATTCAGGTTGGATAATCTTTGGATGCCGATAGCAGTCGCACAATTGGAAGACATAGCTCAGACTGAAAGCCTACAAAAGCCTATTCCTGCTCTTTTCCTGCAATCCATCAAGCCCATTTGGTGTGTCATCATAGTGGTATCTGACTTGTGGTCAGACTCGCTCAAGTGGAACAAATTTAAACTTGAGCCTTTTTTCAATGTTGATTTGAACGTCATTGAGAAAACCGAGAAGTATCAAATATTTTTTTCCCCACAAACATCCTTTCTGATTTTTAAAAGTATTCCTCAAAGTAATCATCTAGTTTTTCAAAAGTATCTGTAATCTGATTACAATATTTTTGCTGGTTACACTTTTTTGTAATCCCTTACATGTAACAGATTACATATAATCCATTATTCCCCAACAGCCTTGATTTCTCAAATGATTGGTTATCCAACTACTTCTCCGACAGAATTCAGTGTCAAATCTGAGGCCCTATTGTACGGGCCTCTGGCAGTTTCTATGGGGGTGCCACAGGGTTCAATTATTGGGCCGACTCTCTTCTCTGTATATATCAATGATGTCGCTCTTGCTGCTGGTGAGTCTCTGATCCACCTCTACGCAGACGACACCATTCTGTATACTTCTGGCCCTTCTTTGGACACTGTGTTAACAACCCTCCAGATGAGCTTCAATGTCATACAACTCTCCTTCCGTGGCCTCCAACTGCTCTTAAATACAAGTAAAACTAAATGCATGCTCTTCAACCGATCGCTGCCTGCACCTGCCCGCCCGTCCAGCATCACTACTCTGGACGGTTCTGACTTAGAATATGTGGACAATTACAACCTCTCATTCCAGACTCACATAAAACATCTCCAATCCAAAGTTAAATCTAGAATTGGCTTCCTATTTCGCAACAAAGCATCCTTCACTCATGCTGCCAAACATACTCTTGTAAAACTGACCATCTTACCGATCCTCGACTTTGACGTTGTCATTTACAAAATAGCCTCTAACACCCTATTCAACAAATTGGATGCAGTCTATCACAGTGACATCCATTTTGTCACCAAAGCCCCATATACTACCCACCACTGTGACCTGTACGCTCTCTTTGGCTGGCCCTCGCTTCATACTCGTCGCCAAACCCACTGGCTCCAGGTCATCTACAAGACCCTGCTAGGTAAAGTCCCGCCTTATCTCTGCTCGCTGGTCACCATAGCTGCACCCACCCGTAGCACGTGTTCAAGCAGGTATATCTCACTTGGCACCCCCAAAGCCAATTTCTCCTTCCAGTTCTCTGCTGCCAATGACTGGAATGAACTACAAAAATGTCTGAAACTGGAAACACTTATCTCCCTCACTAGCTTTAAGCACCAGCTATCAGAGCATCTCACAGATCACTGCACCTGTACATAGCCTATCTATAAATAGCCCAAACAACTATCTCTTCCCCTACTGTATTTATTTATTTTGCTCCTTTGCACCCCAGTATTTCTACTTTGCACACTAATCTACTGTCAAATCTACCATTCCAGTGTTTTAATTGCTATATTGTATTCACTTCGCCACCATGGCCTATTTATTGCCTTTACCTCCCTTATCTCACCTCATTTGCTCAAATTGTATATAGACTTATTTTTCTACTGTATTATTGACGGTATGTTTGTTTTACTCCATGTGTAACTCTGTGTTGTTATATTTGTCAAACTGCTTTGCTTTATCTTGGCCAGGTCGCAGTTGTAAATGAGAACTTGTTCTCAACTTGCCTACCTGGTTAAATAAAGGTGAAATAAATTAATTTTAAAAACCCTGGCATGGAACATTGTCACAAACCATACCACCCTCTCAGGCCCTAGAGCATGAGAAGGGAGATATGGAGATTTGAAAGATGGAAGAAGTGGGAGTTTTGTTTTGGTCAATGTACGGACTCTTTTAATTTGGGTCGATTAAATTTGTTTCCCTATCACATATGGACTTTCCTTTAATTTAACTTGTTTTGCTTTTTCAATCCGTCCAGTTGGTGGCGGCAATACACTTTTTGGGTTGTAGTCCACCATATAACCCACAGAAGAAGAAAAAAATAGACAATGGGATGGCAAAGAAACTATGACTGCGATCAGATTATTACACCAAATGTCTTACCGTTGAAGTTAAAAGCAATGTAGTTTAACTATTTACATGGTAACCCACGAAGCTTTACACTGGCAAGGATAGTTTGGGTCACACGCAATTTTTCAAGGTAAGAAGTAGATGTGAGATGCCATGCAACTAATTTAAACAGGGATATTGATGTTGTAGTTTCAATGAGCAAGGCAAAAGCCTGAAATGGACAGTGATGGTGCAGAGATGGCAGGAGCAGTGGAATAGAGATACTAAGGGCAGACATGTATTTATTTTAGGTACAGAGAAGTCGGGGAGGATGTGACAGAAGAGGAGGCAATTTTTTAATTTTTTTTACAAGATTACGGGTGGGACACAGCCGGTTAAACAAGACTTGTGATAGGAGCAGTATCAGAGGGAAATAGAGGCTGAGGTCTAATGAGAGAGAGAAGGGGACACAGCTAATTAAATAGTATATTGTAGAACGTAATTAGATATAGTTTCATATGTTATTTTTTAAGAGCAACTAGGCAGGATTTAGTTTCTCCCTCTCTCTGGCCCACACTCCGGTACAGTATGTGTCGGTAATGTAATGCACTATGGTTTACAACCGCCGATAAACCCTACCTAAGAAGAAGCAATGGATGGTTTAGTTATACAGATATTTGGCAACACTGCCAGCAGCAGAGACTGGTCTGCGGTGAACTAGCTAGCTCACGTTACCATTCTAGCTCATTTAGGCTATTTCCAAAAAAAGTATATAGTTATGAAAACCACGTGGTGGTGTTATTCCATTGATCACATTCGAGACTGTCACCAAATAATCAAGTTGTTCATGTACTTTAGCTTTTGCTGCTTCGAGTAGCCAACGTTACTGTAGCTAGCTAGCCGAGCGGCCTTTGCTTTGGCTTCCGCCAATGTAAACTTCGTTCACCATGGAGTTGACTTCAGCTAGTCTCTCAATGTAACGTTGGCTACTTGCCAGTTTCAAAACCTGCACATCCGTAATCCTGTTTGAGTCTTGTTTCGCTCAGCCAGCCTGTGCAGCGGGCAGCCGGCTATGGCACGGTAACTAGCTACGTAGTTAGCAGTGGCACGTGGCTAACTAACGTTAGAATTGTTAGCTACCAGTTAGCTATGTCTATTGTTACCTAACTTTTACCTTAAAACGGCCAACCTGCAGTTTCTAACAATAACAAAGCGAGTCCCCCCCCTGTTTTGGTCAACAGTAATCACGCTCAAATTCATAGACTGAGTTATGGATGTTTTAACCTTGTTATGAGGCTATGAAGTTTGTTTACAAACATTGGAGTAAAACATCCTTATATTTTGGGTTCTGATGGGGGTACGACAGTTTAAACTAAGCCATGAGGCATTTATAGCAAAAGTTAGCATTGCATGCAAGTTACATAACCTGATTTTTGTTGTCACCCTTTGTGGCTTCAGTCAGAATTGGTTCACTGTACTCAAGTTTGCTTGCAATTAAGACCGTTGGCTACACTAGTGTCTGAGAACACTGAAGTCAAGAGGGAACTCTTTTGTAAACATCTCAGGAAGTTGGATTATCCTGCCTATTGAAGGCAATTCATTTTTAGCCCCACACCCATAGGTTGTGAGATGGAGGTGATGGAGGCGATGGAGGTGGACTTGCAGCTGGGGGGCCCCAGTAGGGAACCAGAGCCAGATGTTGTGGCAGACCAGGTAGATCTCCCTATCGTCATCCCTGACTCTGGCAGTGAAACAGAGGACGAGGCAGATGCAGCTCCCTGTGACCCACCACGGCTCCCGAACACCTGGGCGTTCAGTCAGAACAGAGGCAGAGTGGAGGGTCAAGTTGGGTCCAGGATCAGAAGGGAGGGTCATATTGAGCCCAGGGTCACCACAGCAGCCACCCTGAGGCATCGGAGAGCCAGGTAGTTATGGTTAGACTGGATTCCCTCTAAACTGAGTATCCATGCTGGAGACATAATTGTATGCTTCATTGAGTACCTATTTCACCCCATGTTATACCCATTGATTGTACCTGTATTGTTTCTGTGTGGTTCAAGGCCAGGCCTCAGGGAGCACTCCTCCACCCAGACAGCTGCTCGTGCTAGCAGCTTCCTGGATTTCCTATTGCGAGTCCCTGCAGCCAACCATGCCGAGGGCGACTCTGGGAGTACGACGGAGCTGAGCGAGTCGGAGGATGAGGCAGATCCCCCGGGGCCAGCAGCAGACCCTCCCAACTCGGCCGTTCCCTCCAACCCTCATCCAAACCCTCCAGTTGCAGTCACGCCACCCGAAGGCCTTTATTCTTCAGGTAAACCAACCTCAAGTCTGATCAATACATAGCCATTTTCTACTGTAACCTATAAAGAGTGAATCTCACCATGCCATCCTGTGTATAGATTCTAATGCAACCACAGAGGCTGCGAGGACCGTGACTGGAAATCAAGTGAATCCTGAGGTAAGACCACATTCATTGCCAGTGATTGGCCTACACTCTTGGATGGGCATACTAAAATCAGCAAAAAAATAAACATATTTTTTTCAGGACCCTGTCTTTCAAAGATAATTCGTAATGATGACCATGCACCTGTGGAACGGTTGTTAACACTAACAGCTTAGACGGTAGGCAATTAAGGTCACTGTCACAACGTAGGACACTAAAGAGACCTTTCTAGTGACTCTGAAAAACACCAAAAGAAAGATGCCCAGGGTTCCTGCTCATCTGCGTGAACGTGCCTTCGGCATGCTGCAAGGAGGCATGAGGACTGCAAATGTGGCCAGGGCAATAAATTGCAATGTCCGTACTGTGAGACGCATAAGACAGCGCTACAGGGAGACAGGACGGACAGCTGATCGTCCTCGCAGTGGCAGACCTCGTGTAACACCTGCACAGGATCGGTACATCCGAACATCCCACCTGCGGGACAGGTACAGGATGGCAACAACAACTGCCCGAGTTACACCAGGATGCACAATCCCTCCATCAGTGCTCAGACTGTCTGCAATAGGCTGAGAGAGGCTGGACTGAGGGCTTGTAGGCCTGCTCTAAGGCAGGTCCTCACCAGATATCACCGGCAACAGCGTCGCCTGTGGGCACAAACCCACCGTCGCTGGACCACTGCTCTTCACTGACGAGTTGCGGTTTTGTCTCACCAGGGGTGATGGTCGGATTCGCGTTTTATCATCGAAGGAATGAGCATTACACTGAGGCCTGTACTCTGGAGCGGGAGTACATGATCCACCAGCCATACTGCTGCTGTGTGATTTCCTGCAAGACAGGAATGTCAGTGTTCCAGCGAAGAGCCCGGATCTCAATCCCATTGAGCACATCTGGGACCTGTTGGATCGGAGGTTAAGGGCTAGGGCCATTCCCCCCCCAGAAATGTCCGGGAACTTGCAGGTGCCTTGGTGGAAGAGTGGGGTAACATCTCACAGCAAGAACTGGCAAATCTGGTGCAGTCCATGAGGAGGAGATGCACTGCAGTGCTGGTGATGATTAGCTCGTTAGTGCAGTTTCTCTAGTAGCATTGTGTGCCATTTTTATTTATTCCCATGCACTGTCAGAAATATCATGCATCATCTCTCTGTCCCCTCTAGGTTGTATCAGACCCACTAGCCTCCAGTGCACCGGCCCTTCGATTGTCCCAGGGGGATGAGGGGGAAGGGGAGACCTGCTCCATCTGCTTTGAGCCCTGGACCACGTCAGGGGAGCATCGCCTGGCCACCCTGCGCTGCGGACATCTCTTTGGCTACACCTGCATCGCCCGCTGGGTGAAGGGCCAGGGCCAGGGAGCCAGGTGTCCCCAGGTCGGTGTCTTCATGTCTGTCTGTCAGCCTTGGTATGTGTGGGGGGAGAGGACTGGAATTGCTCCTGGTTCCACTATGAACAGGAAAATTGAAAAGGTCTGCACTCAGCATTTGAAAGAAAGGAGAATCTATTCAAGCCTAAGTGGAAAAAACGAGCTCCTACTTCCACTGTAGTGACTGGCACCAGGTGGAATCTGTGCTGGAGGCGCAGCTTCCTCAATCATTCAAAAATGAGTCGAAACTTAAGAAATCCCCTCTGAATTACTTACATCTGAGAAAATACCACCATAAAATATGACCCCCAAAAAACAATTGACTTAATACGCAGACAGTGACGTGAAGGCGTCCCATCAGACTCCGTCTGGCTCTTGTAATGATCTTCTGCTGTATGTCTGCAGTGCAACAAGAAGACCAAGCGCACCGATATCGTCCTCCTGTACGCGCGCAAGCTGAGGGCTCTGGACAACACCGAGCAGGAGAGTATGAAGAGGTGAAGTAGCTGCTCACCTCTTTAGTTTATTTTCTGAACTGCTGATATTGGCATGAATCTGACCTGATTCACTACTGTAGCAAGGGAGCTGTTGAGAGTGAGTGTGTCTGAATGTGTTGTGTGCAGGTCACTGGAGCAAGAGCATTCACTGCGTAGAAAGGCTGAACTGGAGTCAGCGCAGTGCCGACTACAACTGCAGGTGATGACAGACGAATGTGGGGAACTGCACAAGCAGCTACAGGTACTTTATTCCCATTGCTTTACCGGTCATCCCCCAGTCTCCCATCCATTTATCAGGTGGACTAGAATACCGAGCCCTAATCATTGAGATTAATCTACCCCTAAATCCACTATGATGATTGTATGCTGACTTTCAATGTTTTTCTGATCACATACTGTATCTGCTATTCTTGACTTGACTTCCATTGGTATTGAACAGTGCAGGTGGGTCACTTTTTTTTCTTCCTTCTACCTCTGTCAGGAGCTGAAGACTCTGATGGCCCGGCCTGGCTGTGGGCCCTCACAGAGCTCAGCGGCATCTCTCTCTGGGCTCTTTCAGAGACAGGACAGCACCCAGGTGGGCCACTATGTCTTCTCCAAGGCCGTGCTGGTGTCCCAGGTGGGGGGATGCAGGGTGCTGTCCTACTGTGAACCCCTCAGCTGCCTGCTGGCCTCTCAGCCCTCCCCACACACTAGCCTGGTGCCCGGTAAGACCTTTGATAAGCTTTGATATGCTTTCAGTACAAAATAGCTGTGAACATTTGTTTTTTTGCACAGATTGTATAGATGTGAAAATATCAAAGGGAAGTATGTGTTACCTCTTGGAATAATTTCTCCACCTTTGCTCTCTCTTCCCCCTCCTCCCTCTGTGTCTACCTGCCAGGCTGCGGGGTGAAGAAGGTGAGCACGTTGAATCTGAAGGCCTGCCAGTACATTCCCATCCATGTCAAACAGATCAGAGGCCTGGCCTTCAACAGACAGGCCGACAGCCTCCTGCTCTCCGCTGCCCTGGACAACACCATAAAACTCACCAGGTAACCAGATAGTCTGCTTCTAAACAGAGAGTCTGTGTCTAAGCAGAGATTTATCAGGACAGTGTGCTCCAGAATGGCGTTGACTTCATAGCCCCAGGCTCTGATGGAGAAGAACATTGGTTCTTGCAATTCAGAAAAGTTCATTCAGACCTAATATTGATAACAAAACCCTTGATGGTTAATAAGGACAGTATTTTCCTTTCTAAATCTAATATCCTAACTGTACCATTATTCTCCTGCAGTCTAATGACCAACACAGTGGTGCAGACCTACAACACAGGCAAACCAGTGTGGAGCTGCTGCTGGTGCCTGGACAACAACAACTATGTGTACGCTGGTCTCAGTAACGGCTCCGTGCTGGTGTATGACACCAGGGACACCAGCACACATGTCCAGGAGCTACAGCCACTACGTTCCAGGTCAGTCTGACAGCCAGGCCAGCGGGCAAAGGTAATCTAGTCTGAATTCGACACCACAGTTTAAACTACACCTGTCAATATAACCTAGGTAGGGCCGAGAGTTTTACCTTCTTCACAACAGGATCTGACCAGGTACATTTCTGGGCTTAGATTTTGTATTTTATTTGTTTTGTTACTCATTTTCAAAGTTGGTGGAATGAATATTAATTTATATGGTGTGTGTGAAATGTAATTCACACAGTGTAATATATTATAATATGTAATACAATTTTAGTATGCAGTTTGATTTTTAAAACCACAGGCACCAACCATGACCTCTGGCTTCTCCCAGGTGTCCTGTGGCATCCCTGTCCTATGTGCCTCGCGCCGCCTCCAGCTCGTTCCCATGTGGTGGCCTCATCGCAGGCTCTCTGGATGGGGGCTGCTTCTGGGAGCAAGTAGACGGGACCACCTACAGACCCCACATGTTGCCCCTGGAAACAGGAGGCTGCACAGACATCCAGGTGCAGCCAGAGAGCAGACACTGTTTGGTCACCTACAGACCAGGTGAGACTATACCATCCTGGGGAGGACTATGAGGGGCAATGAAGGGCCTAAATAAATGTGTGTGTCTATACACTACCGTTCAAAAGTTTGGGGTCATTTAGAAATGTTTTGGGGGGAAAAAAGCAAAAAAAAATGTTTGGTCCATTTCAAAATAACATCAAATTGATCAGAAATACAGTGTAGACATTAATGTTGTAAATGACTATTGCAGCTGTTAAAAAAAATTGAATATCTACATAGGCGTACAGAGGCTCATTATTAGCAACCATCACTCCTGTTTTCCAATGGCACGTTGTGTTAGCTAATCCAAGTTTATAATTTTAAAAGGCTAATTGATCATTAGAAAACCCTTTGGCAATTATGTTAGCACAGCTGAAAACTGTTGTCCGGATTAAAGAAGCAATAAAACTGTCCTTCTTTAGACTAGTTGAGTATCTGGATCCTCAGCATTTGTGGGTTAAATTACAGGCTCAAAATGGCCAGAAACTTAACTTTCTTCTGAAACTCGTCAGGCTATTCTTGTTATGATAAATAAAGGCTATTCCATGTGAGAAATTGCCAAGAAACTGAAGATCTCATACAACTCTGTGTACTACTCCCTTCACAGAACAGTGCAAACTGGCTCTAGCCAGAATAGAAAGAGGAGTGGGAGGCCCTTGTGCATAACTGAGCAACGGTTTGGCTTCGGTAATTTATTTTGTATTTCTAACACAAGCAATATGCACAGTGATCACTGACATCATTACAGAATATCCCAGATGTGTATTTGTGAGGGGTATTTGTTAGAATAATGTCCAATAGAGTTGATTTGTTAGGTGTTCTGGGATTTGGTCTTTTTGGCACATTAATTAATTGAGCGAGATTCAGGGAGTCACACAGTTCTTTAAAAGAGTCCAATACAGATGTAAGCATGTCCCAGTTCAAATCTCCTAAAATAATGAATTTAGAGTCATTTTGCTAGTGCAGGACATCAGAGTTAAGTGCATCTCCCGAAGCCGAGGGCGGTCTGTAGCAGCCGACTACAGTGATGTGAGTCCTTTATATATATTTAACCGCAAGCATTTCAAAAAGTTTGTCTTTGGTAATCGAGTGAATTTAAACGCAAATCCGACCAGCTGCCTTTACAACAGGCCTACAAGCCCTCAGTCCAGCCTTGCTCAGCCTGTTGCGCACAGTCTGAGCACTGATGGAGGGATTGTGCGTTCCTGGTGTAACTCGGGCAGTTGTTGTTTCCATCCTGAACCTGTCCAGCAGGTGTGATGTTCGGATGTACCGATCCTGTGCAGGTGTTACATGTGGTCTGCTATTGCGAAGATGATCAGCTGCCCATCCTGTCTCCCTGTAGTGCTGTCTTAGGCGTCTCACAGTACGGACATTGCAATTTATTGCCCTGGCCACATCTGCAGTCCTCATGCCTCATTGTAGCATGCCTAAGGCACGTTCACGCAGATGAGCAGGGATCCTGGGCATTTTTCTTTTGGTGTTTTTCAGAGTCAGAAGAAAGTCCTCTTTAGTGTCCTAAGTTTTTATAACTGTGACCTTAATGTAAGCTGTTTGTGTCTTAATGACTGTTCCACAGGTGCATGTTCATTAATTTATGGTTCATTGAACAAGCATGGGAAACCGTGTTTAAACCCTTTACAATGAAGGTCTGTGAAGTTATATGGATTTGTTTTACTAAATGTCTTTGAAAGACAGGGTCTTTGCTGAGTTTGTCTCACTCACTACCAGCCACCCTTTCCCTTGATGACAGCTTTGCACACTCTTGGCATTCACTCAATCAGCTTCACCTGGAATGCTTTTTCAACAATCTTGAAGGAAGATGAGTTCATCAGAGTTACAAGCCTCAGAAATTGCAGCCCAAATAAATGCTTCAGAGTTCAGTTAAGACGCATCTCAACATCAACTGTTCAGTGGAGGCTGCGTGAATCAGGCCTTCATAGTCCAATTGCGCCAAAGAACCACTACTAAAGGACACCAAAAAAAAGGAGGAGAGACTTTCTTGGGCCAAGAAACACAAGTAATGGACATTAGACTGGTGGAAATCTGTCCTTTTTGGTCTGATAAGTCCAAATTTGAGATTTTTTGGTTCCAACCACCGTGTCTTTGTGAGACGCAGAGTAAGTGAACAGATGGCCTCTGCATGTGTGGTTCCCACCGTGATGCATGGAGGTGTGGGGTTACTTTGCTGGTGACGGTGTCTGTGATTTATATAGAATTCAAGGCACACTTAACCAGCATGGCTACCACAGCATTCTGCAGCAATACGCCATCCCATCTGGTTTGGGCTTAGAACTATCATTTGTTTTTCAACAGGATAATGACCCAACACATCTCCAGGCTGTGTAAGGGCTATTTGACCAAGAAGGAGAGTGATGGAGTGCTGCATCAGATGACCTGGCCTCCACAATCATCCAATTGAGATGGTTTGGGATGAGTTGGACCGCATAGTGAAGGAAAATCAGCCAACAAGTGCTCAGCAGATGTGGGAACTCCTTCAAGACTGTTGGAAAAGCATTCCAGGTGAAGCTGGTTGAGTGAATGCCAAGAGTGTGCAAAGCTGTCATCAAGGCAAGGGGTGGCTACTTTGAAGAATCTCAAATATAAAATAGCTTTTTTTGTTTGTTTGGTTGGTTACTACATGATTCTGTATGTTATTTCATAGTTTTAATGTCTTTCACTATTATTCTACAATGAAGAAAATAGTAAAAATAAAGAAAAACCCTTGAATGACCAAACTTTAGACTGGTACTGTAAATGTAATAAGATGTATAGGCATTTTTTTCTGCTTTTTACTTAGTACTGGGTCTTTGTTGTCCTGGCATCTCTCTGTTTGCTGGATTAATTCTTAAATTCCAAAGCAGGTGTTTTGTTTTAGCTTGTGCTGGGCTGTAACAAAAGCCTATACTCCCCATTTAGCTCTCCAGGACCAGGGTAGGTGACCACTAGCTCTCGTATTTAGACTGACAGTCTCTGTGTGTGTGATCCCGTCCAGGGCGCTCCAAGCCATCGCTGCGCTGTGTTCTGATGGAGCTGAACAGGACCCCCCAGCAGGACGCGGCTCAGGAACCCTCGTGTTCCTGCTACCCAGTCCAGACATTCAGCGCTGGCTCCTCCTGCAAGCTGCTCACCAAGAATGCCGTGTTCAGAAGCCCGGCCGGGGAGGGTTCCACTCTGGTGTGTGCCGGGGACGAGGCCACCAACTCCATCATGGTGAGCCACTGGCATGGATGCAATTTTGTGTGTGTATTTTTACTTTATTCAGTTAATATGGTTGAGATTCATCATTACCCCCCAAAATGTCAACTTTGACTGCATTTACACATGACCCCTCAGTCCTAATATATCTGCCCCAGAATGTCTGATCCTCACAAGATGATGTGCTTACTGTTCAGAAGTGTCTCTCTGAGTAGTTAGTGGGAATCTATACTGTCG
This sequence comes from Oncorhynchus clarkii lewisi, assembly GCF_045791955.1. Classification (NCBI taxonomy): domain Eukaryota; kingdom Metazoa; phylum Chordata; class Actinopteri; order Salmoniformes; family Salmonidae; genus Oncorhynchus; species Oncorhynchus clarkii. Next base: position 54,411,296 of record NC_092148.1, on the reverse strand, counting down.
GATAATTATTTTGGTTTGCTAATGCCCAAGTTTTACCAATATGATGGAACATGCTGTATGCTTTATCTGTTTATATGCATGGCTTTGAAGATAATAATTACACCAAAAGCATATATACTATAAATATGTTTATTCCGTAGTCTATGTATTTAAGATTTAAAGTATGATTTAAGTTTGTATTGACTTAATCAGTAAATTTGGATAGGATCTGCGACCATCCATCCTTTTTGTCTGCTTGTACTTTTTTCCACTTAAAAATAACATTACAGTTTCTCTGGCCCAGAAAGTCTGAATCTTACGAGGTAATATTCTCCTGGGTCAATGGGGTCTCCTGCAGTTTTCTGAGAGGCTCTACATCATTTGAGATTGGTCTTAAGTGGCGCTACAGACCAACTGTAACTGAACACATCTGAATGTTCAATTACAGGAAACTAATATAAACGCAACATGCAACAATTTCTACGATTTTTAAATATTTTTTTTAAGTCATATAAGGAACTCAGTCAATTTAAGGCATTAGGCCTTCATCTATGGATTTCACATGACTGGGAGTACAAATATGCATCTGTTGGTCACATATACTTAAAACAACTAAAAGGTAAGGTCGTGGATCAGAACCAGTTAGTATCTGGTTTGACCAGCATTTGCTTCATGCAGTGTGACACATGTCCTTCGCATCAGGCTTTTGATTGTGGCCTTTAATGTTGTCCTACTCCTCTTCAATGGCTGTGTGAAGTTGCTGAATTTGGCTTGAACTGGAACACGCTATTGATCCAGAGCATCTCCAAACATGCTCAATGGCTGTCATGTCTGGTGAGTATGCAGGCCATTTCAGCTTCCAGGAATTATGTATAGATCCTTGTGACATGGGGCCATGCTGAAACATGAAGTGATAGCTGCGGATGAATGGCACAACAATGGGCCTCAGGATCTTGTCACAGTATCTCTGTCTGTTGTCCGTAGCTTCTGCCTGCCTGCCCATACCATAACCCCACCGCCACCATGGTGCACTCTGTTCACAACGTTGACATCAAACTGCTCGCCTGCACGACGCCATACACCTGGTCTGCGGTTGTGAGGCCGGTTGGACGTACTTCCAAATTCTCTAAAACGACGTATGAAGTGGCTCATGATAGAGAAATTAACGTAAAATTATTTGGCAACCGCTCTGATGGACATTCCTGCAGTCACCATGACAATTGCACTCTACCTCAACTTGAAACATCTGTGGTATTGTGTTTAGCTTCAAAACTGTACATTTTAGTGGCATGTTATTGTCCCCAGTACAAGGTGCGTGCACCTGTGTAATGAACATGCTGTTTAATTAGCTTCGTGATATGCCACACCTGTCAGGTGGATTGATTATATTGGTAAAGGAGAAATGCTCACTAACAGAGACGTAAACAAATTTGTGCACAACATTGGAGAGATGTTTTTTGTGTGTTTGTAAAATTTTGGCTATTTGTTGTTTGGCCAAAAGTATGTGGACACTTGCTTATGGAACATCTCAATCTGAAATCATTGGTATTAATATGGAGTTGGTCCCCCCCTTTGCTGCTATAACTGCCTCCACTCTTCTGGGAAGGCTTTCCACTATATGTTGGAACATTGAACCTCTATGGGGGTGCCACAGGGTTAAATTCTTGGGCCGACTCTCTTCTCTGTATACATCAATGAGGTCGCTCTTGCTGCTGGTGAGTCTCTGATCCACCTCTACGCAGACGACACCATTCTGTATACTTCTGGCCCTTCTTTGGACACTTAACAACCCTCCAGATGAGCTTCAATGCCATACAACTCTCATTCCGTGGCCTCCAACTGCTCTTAAATACAAGTAAAACTAAATGCATGCTCTTCAACCGATCGCTGCCTGCACCTGCCCGCCAGTCCAGCATCACTACTCTGGATGGTTCTGACTTAGAATATGTAGACAACTACAAATAGCTAGGTGTCTGGTTAGACTGTAAACTCTCCTTCCAGACTCACATCAAACATCTCCAATCCAAAGTTGAATCTAGAATTGGCTTCCTATTTCGCAACAAAGCATCCTTCACTCATGCTGCCAAACATACCCTTGTAAAACTGACCATCCTACCGATCTTCGGCGAGGAGTTGATCAGGCTCCAAAATAGCTTCCAAAACTCTACTCAGACTGCATCCAGTTTACTATCACAGTGCCATCTGTTTTGTCACCAAAGCCCCATATACTACCCACCACTGCGACCCGTACGCTCTCGTTGGCTGGCCCTCGCTTCATACTCGTCGCTAAACCCACTGGCTCCAGGTCATCTACAAGACCCTGCTAGGTAAAGTCCCACCTTATCTCTGCTCGATGGTCACCATAGCAGCACCCACCTGTAGCACGCGCTCCAGCAGGTATATCTCTGGTCACCCCCAAAGCCAATTCCTCCTTTGGCCGCCTCTCCTTCCAGTTCTCTGCTGCCAATGACTGGAACGAACTACAAAAATGTCTGAAACTGGAAACACTTATCTCCCTCACTAGCTTTAAGCACCAGCTGTCAGAACAGATCACTGCACCTGTACATAGCCCATCTATAATTTAGCCCAAACAACTACCTCTTCCTCTACTGTATTTAGTTATTTTGCTCCTTTGCACCCAATTATTTCTCTCTACTTTGCACATTCTTCCACTGCAAATCTACCATTCCAGTGTTTTACTTGCTATATTGTATTTACTTTGCCACCATGGCCTTTTTTTTTGTTTTGCCTTTACCTCCCTTGTCTCACCTCCATTGTATATAGACTTATTTTTCTACTGTATTATTGACTGTATGTGCAACTCTATGTCGTTGTATGTGTCAAACTGCTTTGCTTTATCTTGGCCAGGTCACAATTGTAAATGAGAACTTGATCTCAACTTGCCTACCTGGTTAAATAAAGGTGAAATAAAAAAAATTGCTGCAGGACTTAATTCCATTCAACCACGAGTATTAGTGAGGTCAGGGCGATTAGGCCTGGCTTGCAGTTGGCATTCCAATTCATCCCAAAGGTGTTTGATGGGGTTGAGGTCAGACCTCTGAAGGCCAGTCAAGTTCTTCCACACTGAGCTCGACAAACCATTTCTGTATGGACCTCGCTTTGTGCACGTGGGCATTATCATATTGAAACAGGAAAGGGCCTTTCCCAAACTGTTGCCACAAAGTTGGAAGCACAGAATTATCTAGATAGTCTTCACTCTACATCATACAATGACAAAGGGGCCTAGCCCGAACCATGAAAATCAGCCCCAGACCATTATTCCTCCTCCACCAAACTCCACAGTTGGCACTATGCATTCAAACCCAGATTTGTCATTTTGGACTGCCAGATGGTGAAACGTGATCCATCACTCCAGAGAATGTGTTTCTACTACCCCAGATTCCAATGGCGGTGAGCTTTACACCACTCCAGGCGACGCTTGGAATTGCGTATGGTGATCTTAGGCTTGAGTGGGCTGCACTGCCATGGAAACCCATTACATGAAGCGCCCGTCGAACAGTTATTTTGCTGACGTTACTTCCAGAGGCTGTTTGGAATACAGTAGTGAGTGTTGCATCTCAGGG